>NW_026111673.1:80000-82500 GCF_024679095.1 Eriocheir sinensis
TTCGAGAGGAAGATCCATTGACCACATTACCTAGGAGAGGAAGAACATTTGTTACGACGCTTCATGACACGTACAAGACATTATTTATAATTTTATAAATATGTTTACCCCATGTAGTCCATCTAAAGGAGGAAATGCCACCATATAAATGCAATATCTATCTATCTATCTATCTATCTATCTATCTATCTATCTATCTATCTATCTATCTATCTATCTATCTATCTAGAGAGAGAGAGAGAGAGAGAGAGAGAGAGAAAACTAATGAAATCAGCGTGGTGCTCTGGTGGAGGGCCGGCGAGGGTGGCAGTGACGAGGAGGGGAAAGGTGGTTGGGGTGTGAGAGGGAGGGAGGGAGGAAGAAACTGGAAGATGTCCATTACTGAACACACACACACACACACTCCCTCCCTCCCTCCCTTGCCTCCTCCTCCTCGGCTTATACGTATATCATACGCGTGAGGCGTGACGTTCACAGCTTCACACGCGCGCATCAGTTTCCGACTGATTGCCTTGCTGGTAAGGTTGGACCGTTGGAGTCTATCTGCAAGCAATTCTCATGGAATATCATTTCGCTATTTTTGCATAGAAATTGTAACGTAGATCTCCTCAATTTACAGATATGGACCGGTGGTTTAGGCTGAAGGAGCCCTCACCAGCTGCCAGGCTGAAGAGGCTGGTGAGGCAAATGACAAAAATGAATGACGGAAGACGAAGGGTAGGCCTGAAGGGCTACTATGTAATAAAGCAGGGGAACTTGACCTTTGTGCCGCCAACACCACCCTCACCACCAAACCCATCACCACCAACAACCCTACCCCCACCACCTACACCATCCTCATCAACAAACCAACCCTCACCTTACCCCACTCACTAAAACCTAAAACAAATAATGCCTAATAAAAGTAAAGAGTAACAAAAAAAACAAAACAAAAATCTTGGCTGGGCTTCCACACCCACCGCGCCCACACATTCGTTATCTACCCCTCGCGGTCCCGGTCATTATTTTTTTTTTTTGTAATATTCTCTCTCTCTCTCTCTCTCTCTCTCTCTCTCTCTCTCTCTCTCTCTCTCTCTCTCTCTCTCTCTCTCTCTCTCTCTCTCTCTCTCTCTCTCTCTCTCTCTCTCTCTCTCTCTCTCTCTCTCTCTCTCTCTCTCTCTCTCTCTCTCTCTCTCTCTCTCTCTCTCTCTCTCTCGCGCTGACACGATCACGCGCGAAATTGAGATGTTCGTAGTATATTATTTTAGTGTTACGTGGATTATGATTTTTTATTATTCTTTAGGCTATTCTGACAAATTATTATTATTATTATTATTATTATTATTATTATTATTATTATTATTATTATTATTATTATTATTATTATTATTATTATTATTATTATTATTATTATTATCATTATTATCATTATTATCATTATTATTATTATTATTATTATTATTATTATTATTATTATTATTATTATTATTATTATTATTATTATTATTATTATTATTATTACTATCATCATTATTATTATAACAATAAATGAGTACAACTACTATTACCACTACTCCTACTACTACTACTAATCTCTCTCTCTCTCTCTCTCTCTCTCTCTCTCTCTCTCTCTCTCTCTCTCTCTCTCTCTCTCTCTCTCTCTCTCTCTCTCTCTCTCTCTCTCTCTCTCTCTCTCGCGCCTTGCGCCCTGACTGATCACGCGAGAAATTGAGATGTTCGTAGTATATTATTTTAGTGTTTCGTGGATTATGATGGTTGAAGCGTGATGAGTGAAGAATGGACTAAGGGAGGTATATAGGGGAGGAGATGGGGTGAGAGGAGTGAAGCATGATGAGCTAGGGGCAGAGAGGTGGGCGGGCAGGGCGGAGAACCAATAAAACAAGGAAAAGTTTTAAAATGTCAATACAGCACCAGAGGAATGACTGTCCATAGGGAGATCCTAATTAGCCTCACCGCTCCGCCCCTTATGAATCACCAGGTGGAAACTGAGGTCCCAATAGGCATGCTTTTCTTCGGGGTCCCGTATTCATTTATTTTTTCCTAGTAATATTCTCTCTCTCTCTCTCTCTCTCTCTCTCTCTCTCTCTCTCTCTCTCTCTCTCTCTCTCTCTCTCTCTCTCTCTCTCTCTCTCTCTCTCTCTCTCTCTCTCTCTCTCTCTCTCTCTCTCTCTCTCCTAAAGTAGCTACTGAATATTTTTTATTTCAAAAAGGGGCGAGAAAGATTCTGGGCGGAGCAGATGGGAAAGGGAAATTATGTTGTGGGCCTCCTTGACGTGACCTGGCCAGCTCCTACTACTACAACTACTACTACTAATAATAATAATAATAATAATAATAAAAATAATAGTAATAATGATAATAATAAGAAGAATGATATAATAATAATAATAATAATAATAATAATAATGATAATAATAATAATAATAATAATAAAAGAATAAAATAATGATAATATTGCTACTACTATTACCATTACCAGTACAACTACCACTACTACTAC
>NW_026111673.1:87500-157500 GCF_024679095.1 Eriocheir sinensis
CAGATCTTGAGTACCTGGAGGCAGCTATTGATGATCTGGCGGAATTGCTCAGAACAGGGATCGAAGTTGAAGGAAAAGTTTATGAAGTGAAGTTAGGACCAGTTATCTGCGACTCTCCAGCTAGAGCTTTTGCCAAAAATGTAAAAAGCTATAATGCTATGTACGGATGTGATCAATGTACATCGTGTGGGATGTATGACGGTAAAAGAATGACGTGGCCTCGGACTTGGGATTTGCAGCTTAGAACAGACGAATCTTTTAGACTTAGGCAGCAGCCTCAGTATCATAAAGGTAGGTCTGTATTTGAAAAGATTCCGCTGGATATGATCCAGGACTTTCCGGTAGACTTTATGCACCAGTGTGGTGGTGCAATAAGGAAAATTATTAGCTGGAATGTGGAGGGACCTAGAAGGGCAGGTGCAGGGCGACTCAGATGCCGCATGTCCACAAGTAATGTAAGAAAATGTGATAATAGAATAAAGGCCATTCAAAGTCAAATTCCCAATTGCTTTGCTAGGAAAGCCAGGGGAACAAATGAGTTGAAGAGGTACAAATATACTGAGTTACGACAGTTACTCCTTTATTCGAGTAAAATAGTGTTTGATGGGCTTATGGCCACCTCATCACACTATGAGCATTTAATAGGATTAAATATCGCTTGCAGTATCCTAGTAGATGAGAGTTTACTTCCTCACTATCTTGATCTTGCAGAGGCACTCCTAAAATCTTTTGCCAATGGGTGTATTCACCTTTATGGGAGTGCCTTCATGGTATACAACGTTCACGCAATGTTGCACTTACCACTTGTGGCAAAAAGATTTGGAGCCCTTGACAATGTCAGTGCGTGGCCATTTGAAAGCTTTTTGGGCACACTCAAAAAACACGTAAAATCAGGTATTCGGCCCATCGTGTCTCTCAAGAGAGGGTGTCTCGAGCAGAACGCATGCCATGAGGGTAAGCACGATCTGATCGAGAATACATCTATTATATACACTACAAGACCTAACAACACCTACATAGACATGAATAAAAAAGAGTGCTACGACATAACTGAGATATGTCCTGGCAGATATGTGAAAGTTGATAAGTATTTAGACCCACAGCCGTATTTTTCAAAGCCAGTGTCATCAGACTTAATTGGCTGCTTTAAAGTAAAGCGTGGTCATAAAGCATACTTGACCTTATCTCTTAAGTATGCCAAAAGTTTGAGGCGTGCTATGAGAATTGATCTTGACTTACTTCCAGGCTTTCCAGATGATGAAGTATCTGTGATTATGGGCCTGTTTCATGAAAATACCGTCAAACACTCAGTTTAACCCTATTTCTCTAGTTAGTTAACATAAGAGACACACCAAACTGCCGTGACCAGTTACTGATTGAACATGTAGCTGTACCTTTATCTGACAAAACTCCTTATTGTTTCTTCGTTGCTAGTTTTCCGAGAATATTTACATGGGTTAAATGCCTCAGAAGTTTTCTTAATGATCAGTATGGCCATCAGTATAGCAAAAAGAAGTTGCTAGACATAAGTAAGGTTCTTTTTTTTCTCTTGTTAATATCAGTGTGAAGTTGATGTTTCCAGATCCCAGTGAAAGGATGTCAACAAGTCGACCCAAAGGAATCCAGCAAAAAAGAAAGGTGGCTATGAAACGACTACGTACTGATGACAACTTTGACAGAAACACATCAACCAAGGTTAGTATAAGGTGCAAAGTAATAGTATTTTTCTTAAAAACTCTGCAACTAGTGTGGTTTCTTTACCTATTACGCTTGTATATATATATATATATATATATATATATATATATATATATATATATATATATATATATATATATATATATATATATATATATATATATATATATATATATATATATATATGTATGCGTCAAAGACGAATTCTTTAGTTAATATAATTAATTTAGTATTATTTTGCTATTGAACATATACGTTTATATAGCTACCAGTATCGCATCAGCTGCAATCCCACAATAACTTATATATGTGCTAGTTCATGATGTCCTGCTCTCCCACAGATATTCATGCAGCCCATCCGTCAAACTGTTCACTTTGCATAAATCCTTCTCCATTTACTTGACCATGAATACAGTTAGCCATTATTTTATACTGCACTGCCTTTTTATGCACTTATTTATTCCCTCAACAATGAATTTACATTACATTTCAGCCTCGACTGGCAGTTTTGACTTCATCAGAGAACGGCCAGCGAGCTGCATAACTGTTTTGTCGAAGTGGATAGTCACAAAGAGATCACTAACAGCCTCTGAGAAAGAACTTCTTCAAGAGAGGAATACGCCGGAGGCGGCCAACCCCGTGGCCTGCTGGTATACTCCTGAAGACCATCCTGATTATCGGTAAGATGTAATTTGGGTCATTAATATTATATATATATATATATATATATATATATATATATATATATATATATATATATATATATATATATATATATATATATATATATATATATATATATATATATATATATATATATATATATATATATATATATATATATATATATATATATATATATATATATATATATATATATATATATATATATATATATATATATATATATATATATATATATATATATATATATATACACACACACACACAAACACACACACACACACATTCATTTATTGATAGTAATACAACGGCCAACCTTGTACATCACTGCCATTACTTGACCTTCTCTAATTGTACGTGATTCACTGTTCCCGCTAATTTAAAAATATAGTATTTATGAGGAGATAATAATCATAACACCACTCCTTCGTCCTTACAAACACTGTTGTAGTACGTACCTCTTTGTATTCTGATGTTTCTATTAACAAGTTTAATTCATTAGATTTGTGTTTGTTTTGCATTCTCATCTTTTTTTTTCCTTCAAATTTGTTTTTCTTAATTCAACTAACTACCTGTAGCACTGTAGTCTTTCCTTTACCCACCCAATTCAAGTGAATTCTAAAATCGCACTATTTGTTTTGCAGACGTATCTACACGCTGATGAAACATAATAGCGACAAAGGACCTCGATGGATGCCTCTACCAGGCACGTGTCATGGGTACTATGAAACCATGCAGCAATGTAACAACGTCATCTCCGCTCTTACCTTCAGCAGCGAGGATTCTTCAAACGAGGTGGCTCAGCTAAAAGCTAAAGGTGATGCATCCGCCGTAAAGGAGAGACAAGCAAAGGTCCCCCGGATTGAATCGATGGAAAAAACAAAATCAAATGCGGACGAACCAGAAAAGAGGCAAACAGGTATACGAGTCCAGGCCCCGCAACAGGCAGAATCGCAGCATATTGAAGAAACCACCCAACAACCAGATGGTGTCATAGGGGAAGGTGAAAGGGAGACCATCACAGGTACTCTATCCACCCAGGGTACAGAATCAAATGATTCTAATCAATGTGGGCTGGAAAGGGGGAGACTGCCTGATGATACATCCACAGCGACCACTAGCCAGTGTGTGCCAGCCTCACCACAGCTTGCTCGGAATGACGATGAAGGATCCTCACAAGCAGTGAGTATATTGGAATATTTTGCAATTGTAGATTTTTCTAATTATTGTCAAAATATGATAGTCTATACTAGTCTAAAGTAACGTATAGCTATACGTGTGTGTGTGTGTGTGTGTGTGTGTGTGTGTGTGTGTGTGTGTGTGTGTGTGTGTGTGATTCACCAAGTCTGCTGCAGCCTTTGTCGAAAGAGCCAGACACCACCCTACGGGCTATAACGTCTTACTGTAAAGAAAAAAGACATGATAAAATTATTTTATCTTACTTTTAAAAATTTTTCTTCAGGTAACAGTGAATGAAACCCTTTTTCTTTTTTTAGGGTCTCTCTCACCAATGAAACTCCTGACAGTACTCTCTCAAAGAAGGTGGATCGCATGCAGAACACGCTGGACACAATATACGAGATGCTAAAACGTGTCATCCCAGCACCCGGAGAGAGGGCGACTGAGGGGGAAAAATTTGTCCCCGATGGATTTGTCCCTGCGCTGCCCAGTGATCCCTACGAGATTCTTGCATACTTCGGCTTCCCAGCTGATTCGGTTGAGAGAGTAAGTTACCTATTTATCAGTTATTCTAATTTTGCTTTAAATAAAATTTTATTCCAGTACATGCTTTTCTTAATATAGTAAGCCATCACATTGGGTAATGAATTAAGACACTCTAGATTCACATGACACTAAGTTTTACAGAAACTATTTATTCAGTAAGTTTCTTTTTTGATCTATAGTAAGAAGGTCGGGGACAAAAGTAATTATGATAATCTAATATTAGATAAAAAGTATATTTTGGATGACAGCAGTTTAACAATCGTTCCTTTTTCTGCTACGGTAATAACAACTTCAGCGGAAAATAACTCTTGATAGATTTACCGTGGTTTCAGTAATTTTACTGTTTATTGTACAAAACTTCATTATTTTTTTCATATCATGTGCAGTGGCCAATGGCAAAATAAGAGGTAAAAAAAGCCCGCCAGATGCCACCCCCAAAAGTAGCTGAAATTATTTCAATTATTCACCGTAGTGTAGTGCGTTAGCGCACTGCTCTCTCTCAAGAAGCCGCGGACCTCTTCAGTATGGATTCGAATCTGGGTTGGGGCAT
The DNA here is from genome assembly GCF_024679095.1 of Eriocheir sinensis. Taxonomy (NCBI): domain Eukaryota; kingdom Metazoa; phylum Arthropoda; class Malacostraca; order Decapoda; family Varunidae; genus Eriocheir; species Eriocheir sinensis. Next base: position 92,158 of record NW_026111673.1, read on the forward strand.
GACCTATACCCAGCAATTCATCCTCCCTTTATGTTCTCATCGATATATGGGTACCTGGGTAAACATTGCTGTTTCCTGGGGAAGGTATATAATACCATCTAACTCTGGCAGATTGCCCGGATATCATCTTGTCCTTAAATTGTTTCCTGGTTAATGTTCATGTCGACATCACATATCCACCATAGGTTCAAAGTCCGAAGGACCCAAAAATGAGCACCAAAGCAACGAGTAGCCACCCACCCCCTTTACTTTAAACTTTACTTATTATAGAGATGCATGCAATTAAATCTCTCCCTTTATGTTTTGCAGATCTTGGCTAAACACTCACACTTCTTCGATGGGAAGCCCAACACTGAGCCACACAAATCCCACAGGATGGCACTGAGGAAGGCCTTTTTGCAACTGTGCTCCAAGCCAAATGCTGGGACGAAGCGTGGCTTGACACATTGCATTCGACAGCTTATCCACAAGTTAGCCCCCAGAAGTGTCTGGGTGCACTACTGTCTCAAGGGGCACTCGCCAAGAAAACGTAGCATGGAAGACGAGCTTCATCGCTTCGTCAGAATCATCATGGTAGTTGTGATGAAGATTTTGGGGGTGGACGAGAATGTCGCCTCCACACACCTTGCCGAGGCGTTGCGGAAAGAAAGCGACCGAGCTGGCTTCCGTTTAACGCCTCGGGCAAAGAAAACACGAGGTGGACGAAATGGTGAACCAAACGCTGTTACAGACAACATACGTGATGACATTGCTATTGCCTCAAACAGCACAGATACCACTATATCTAGAGGTTCTCCAAGTAATTTAGATAAGGGCCCATGTGACTCAGATGGAGACGTAGACAGTATTGTAGCAAACAGTGACAGCGACAGGAGTGGTGTATCGGATGCAAACTCGACGCTTTCTGATGATGAATAAATGTATTAAAATGTATCAGTAATCTCGGGTACTGCAATGACATAATGTTTAATTCTTCCTTATTCACATATTTCTCACTTCCTCTGCCTCTTTTTTTCTTTTACTAACACATTCTATATAACTAACATACTAACCGCCAGTATCGCTCTGGCATACTAACGTTCATACTAACCTTTAATGGCATCTATGTCAATGCAGTTGTAGCGATGTTGTGTAATTTCTAGTATGGTAAAGTTACTGCATCTTTTTGTGACAATAAAGAAAAATATAGTTTTAATCAGTTTCAATTCCAATAATTATCAAAGTGAGCTAGATATTATTATTATTATTATTATTATTATTATTATTATTATTATTATTATTATTATTATTATTATTATTATTATTATTATTATTATTATTATTATTATTATTATTATTATTATTTGCATTATGTCAACAAACTTTGTAGCATGACTGCAACTGGAATTAGTGTCTAACCTTTAAGAGGTCTCATCAATATAAAACTTTAGTTGATAAAGTATTCCCATTATGAAATAAACTATAAGTGAAATATTTTTACTGTTTGTTATATTTTAAGTGGAATATCTTATACTTTATTTTATTTACGGATGTAGTGAATGAGTTTCTAGTGATTGGAATACAAATACCAGTTGTAAGTTAAATGTTATAGACTAACAACCTAAAAACATAGATTATGATTTACACAGACTACATGCTGAAACTATAGCTTACACAGTAAAAATTTAAAATAAATTACACGGTTAGCCTAGACCTTGACTGATCAGGGATTAGTGGATATTGCGGATATTCCAGACAAAGGCGGATGTACCGGATCCTAGACGGATCCGTCATCAGGCGGACGTTGAGGCAGCTAGGTGGAAACATACGCATACGGCTGTTGTGGACGCTAGAAGGATCCGGGAACAGGCGGATAGTGCGGCCGCCAGGCGGATTCAGACTCAGGAGGATATTCCGGATTCTAGACGGATTAAGAGACAGGCGGACATTGTGGACAAAGGATGGATAATGTGGACAAAAAAAGGTCCCGTCCGTACCGTCCACATTTGTCGAATCATGTCCGCACAGGAGGACAAACCGGATGTATGAAGGATGTCCATAGGCCATCCGTTTGTCGGCAGGGAGTGTGTGAAATACACTGTCGCAAAATCTCGTACCGATACGATTGTTCGTTACGATATTATTCCCAAAAAACGAGGCCGCACAGCCTCTGAAATCCTTAGTAATCATGTGCTGGATTCGTGATATGTGTTCACCACGGCCTGATCATTTTCTAGCCTCGTGATATGTATTCTCCACGGCCCGATCGTGTGCTAGACTCGTGGGATGAGTTCAACACAGTCCGATCATTTGCTGAACTTGTGATATGGATTCACCATGGCCCGATCATGTGCTAGACTCGTGATATGTATTCACCACGGCCTGATCATGTACTAGACTCGTGATATGGATCCACCATGGCCCGACAATGTGCTGAACTAGAGATATGTGCTCACCACGGCCTGATTCTATGCTGGACTCGTGATATGTATTCACCACGGCCTGATCCTGTGCTGGACTCGTCATATGTGTTCACCACGGCCTGATCATGTGCTGGACTCGTGGTATGGCTTCAACACGGCCTGATCATGTGCAAGCCTCGTGATATGTATTCACCACGGCCCGATCGTGTGCTAGACTCGTGGTATGAGTTCAACACGGCCCGATCATTTGCTGGACTAATAATATGGATTCACCATGGCCAGATCATGTGCTAGACTCGTGATATGCATTCACCACGGCCTGATCATGTACTAGACTCGTGATATGGATCCACCATGGCCCGACAATGTGCTGAACTAGAGATATGTGCTCACCACGGCCTGATTCTATGCTGGACTCGTGATATGTATTCACCACGGCCTGATCCTGTGCTGGACTCGTCATATGTGTTCACCACTGCCTGATCATGTGCTGGACTCGTGGTATGGCTTCACCACGGCCTGATCATGTCCTGGACTCGTGATAAGTGTTCACCACGTCCTGATCATGTGCTACACTAGTAATATGGATTCATCATGGCCTGAACATGTACTAGACTTGTGATATGGATTCACCATGGCCCGATCATGTGCTGGACTCGTGATATGTATTCACCACGGCTTCATCATGTGCTAGACTCGTGATATGGATTCACCATGGCCCGATCATATGCTGGACTTGTGATACGTGTTCAAAACGGCCTCCTTCCTCTCTTCTTCCTCCTCCTCCTCCTCCTCCTCCATCTCATCTTCCTCTTCCTACTCCTCCTCCTCCTCCGCCTCCTCCTTCTTCTCTTCTTCTTCCTCCTCCTCCTCCTTCATGTCTTCTTCATTCTCCCTTTCTTCTTACTCCTCCTCCTCCTCCTCTTCCTACTCCTCCTCCTCCTCCTCTTCCTACTCCTCCTCCTCCTCCTCTTCCTCTTCCTCCTCCTCTTATTCCCCCTCTTCCTCTTTCTCCTCTTCCTCCTCCTCTTCCTCCTCCTCCTCCTTCTTTTCCTCCTCCTCCTTCTCCTCCTCCTCCTCTTCCTCCTCCTTCCTCCTCCTTCCTCCCCTCATTCCTATTACTTCCTCCTTTTCTTCCTCCTCTTCCTCTTCCTCCTCCTCCTTTTCCTCCTCCTCTTCCTCTTCTTCATCCACTTCCTCCTCCTCCGCCTCCTCCCTCCTCCTCCTCTTCCTCTTCTTCAACTACTTCCTCTTCCTCCTCCTCCTCTTCCTCCTCCTCCTCCTCCTTCTTCCCCTCCTCCTCCTTCTTCTCCTCCTCCTCCTTCTCCTCCTCCTCCTTCCTCCTCCTTCCTCCCCTCATTCCTACTACTTCCTCCTTTTCTTCCTCCTCTTCCTCTTCCTCCTCCTCCTTTTCCTCCTCCTCTTCCTCTTCTTCATCCACTTCCTCCTCTTCCTCCTCTTCCTCCTCCTCTTCCTCCTCCTCTTCCTCTTATTCCATTTCTTCCTCATCCTCCTCATCCTCCTCCTCTTCCTACTCTTCCTCTTCCTCTTCAACCTTCTCCTCTTCCTCCAAATCCTCCTCCTCCTTCTTCTCCTCCTCCTCCTTCTTCTCTTCCTCCTCCTCCTCCTCCTTCTCCTCCTCCATTACTTCTTCTTCCTCCTCCTCCTCCTCCTCCTCCTCCTCCTCCGCCTCCTCCTTCTTCTCTTCTTCCTCCTCCTCCTCCTCCTTCTTTTCTTCCTCCTCCTTCCTTTCTTCCTCCTCCTCCTCCTCCTCCTCTTCCTTCTCCTCCTCCTCCTCTTCCTCTTCCTCCTCCTCTTATTCCCTTTCTTCTTCTTCCTCCTCTTCCTCCTCCTTTTCCTTCTCCTACTCCTCCTTCTCTTCCTCCTCCTCCTCCTCCTCCTCTTCGTCCTCCTTCCTCCTCCTTCCTCCCCTCATTCCTACTACTTCTTCCTTTTCTTCCTCCTCTTCCTCTTCCTCCTCCTCCTTTTCCTCCTCCTCTTCCTCTTCTTTATCCACTTCCTCCTCTTCCTCCTCCTTTACCTCCTCCTCTTCCTCTTCTTTAACTACTTCCTCTTCCTCTTCCTCCTCCTCCTCCTCCTCTTCCTTCTCTTCTTCCTCCTCCTCCTCCTCCTCCTCCTCCTCCTCCTCCTCCTCCTCCTCCTCCTCTTCCTTCTCTTCTTTCTCCTCCTCCTCCTCCTCCTCCTTCTCTTAATCCTCATCCTCCTCCCCCTCTTCCTTCTTCTCCTCCTCCTTCTCTTCTTCTTCTCCTCTTCTTCCTCCTCTTCCTCCTCCTCCTCCTCCTCCTCTTCCTCCTCCTCTTCCTCTTCCTCTTTTTCATCCACTTCCATTTCCTCCTCCTCCTCCTCCTCCTCCTCTTCCTCCTCCTCCTCCCTCACCCCATTCCTCCTACTTCCTCCTCTTCTTCCTCCTCTTCCTCTTCCTTCTCCTCTTCATCCCCCCTCCTCTTTGTTATTCGCAGAGGGGACCATACCCCAAACACCGTTAATTTTGCCCGGAGCGTTGCTTTCAGGCCATGAACGGCTTCCTCATCCTTTTCTACATCAGATGAAATGCCTCTGGGAAAAAAAAAAAGGAATTAAACCGGTTTTTTTTGGTAAATCAAAAAAATCACGGAAGATTCTGCGAGTTATTTGCACATATTTCCGCTATTTTTTGTCTTAGAGCAATTCTGAGTGTACCATTCGATTCGTCGGAGTTTTCTGCATCGATTAGGTACCCTTTGCAAAGTTCAGAGTAAAAACTAAGCGAGAAATATCACTTTTTCCATACATGTCGACACAACACCCAACCTTATGAATTGCTGTTCCCTTACCTTAACCTAACTCGATTTCACGACTTAGGTTAGAGTAAGAAAACAGCAATTCATAAGTTGATATATATGATCGTCAAAAGAGGAAGAAGACCTTCACCAAGGACTGATCATGTACTACACTCGTGATATGGATTCACCATGGCCCGATCATGTGCTAGACTCGTGGTATGAGTTCACCACGGCCTGATCATGTGCTGGACTCGTGAAATGTGTTCACCACGGCCTGATCATGTGCTGGACTCGTGATATGTGTTCACCACGGCCTGATCATGTGCTGGACTCGTGATATGTGTTCACCACGGCCTGATCATGTGCTGGACTCGTGATATGTGTTCAACATGACCTGATCATGTGCTAGACTCGTGATATGTAATCACCACGGCTTGATCATGTGCTAGACTCGTGGTATGAGTTAACCACGGCCTGATCATGTGCTGGACTCGTGATACGCGATCACCACGGCCTGATCATGTGCTGGACTCGTGATATGTTTTCACAACGGTCTAATCATGTGCTAGACTCGTGTTATGAGTTCACCACGGCCTGATCATGTGCTAGACTCGTGATATGTTTTCACCACGGCCTGATCATGTGCTAGACTCGTGATATGTATTCACTTCTGCCTGATCATGTCCTAGACTCGTGGTATGAGTTCACCATGGACCGATCATGTACTAGACTCGTGGTATGAGTTCAACATGACCTGATCATGTGATAGACTCGTGATATGTAATCTCCACGGTTTGATCATGTGCTAGACTCGTGGTATGAGCTCACCATGGACCGATCATGTACTAGACTCGTGGTATGAGTTCACCACGGCCTGATCATGTGCTAGACTCGTTGTATAAGTTCACCACTGCCTGATCATGTGCTGGACTCGTGATACGAGTTAACCACGGCCTGATCATGTGCTGGACTCGTGATGTGTTCACCACGGCCCGATCATGTGCTAGACTCGTTGTATAAGATCACCACTGCCTGATCATGTGCTGGACTCGTGATACGCGTTCACCACGGCCTGATCATGTGCTAGACTCGTGTTATGAGTTCACCACTGACTGATCATGTGCTAGTCTCGTGATATATATTCACCACTGCCTGATCATGTGCTAGACTCGTGGTATGAGTTCACCATGGACCGATCATGTACTAGACTCGTGGTATGAGTTCACCACGGCCTGACCATGTGCTGGACTCGTGATCTGTGTTCACCACGGCCTGATCATGTGCTAGACTCGTGGTATGAGTTCACCACGGCCTGACCATGTGCTGGACTCGTGATCTGTGTTCACCACGGCCTGATCATGTGCTAGACTCGTCATATGTATTCACCACTGCCTAACCATGTGCTAGACTCGTGGTATGAGTTCACCATAGACCGATCATGTACTAGACTCGTGGTATGAGTTTACCACGGCCTAATCATGTGCTGGACTCGTGATATGTGTTCACCACGGCCTGATCATGTGCTAGCCTCGTGATATGTATACACCACGGCCCGATCGTGTGCTAGACTCGTGGGATGAGTTCAACACGGCCCGATCATTTGCTGGACTAGTGATATGGATTCACCATGGCTAGATCATGTGCTAGACTCGTGATATGTATTCACCACGGCCTGATCATGTACTAGACTCGTGATATGGATCCACCATGGCCCGACAATGTGCTGAACTAGAGATATGTGCTCACCACGGCCTGATTCTATGCCTGACTCGTGATATGTATTCACCACAGCCTGATCCTGTGCTGGACTCGTCATATGTGTTCACCACGGCCTGATCATGTGCTGGACTCGTGATATGGCTTCACCACGGCCTGATCATGTCCTGGACTCATGATAAGTGTTCACAACGTCCTGATCATGTGCTACACTAGTAATATGGATTCATCATGGCCTGAACATGTACTAGACTCGTGATATGGATTCACCATGGCCCGATCATGTGCTGGACTCGTGATATGTATTCACCACGGCTTCATCATGTGCTAGACTCGTGATATGGATTCACCATGGCCCGATCATATGCTGGACTTGTGATACGTGTTCAAAACGGCCTCCTTCCTCTCTTCTTCCTCCTCCTCCTCCTCCTCCATCTCATCTTCCTCTTCCTACTCCTCCTCCTCCGCCTCCTCCTTCTTCTCTTCTTCTTCCTCCTCCTCCTCCTTCATGTCTTCTTCCTCCTCCCTTTCTTCTTACTCCTCCTCCTCCTCCTCTTCCTACTCCTCCTCCTCCTCCTCTTCCTACTCCTCCTCCTCCTCCTCCTCTTCCTCTTCCTCCTCCTCTTATTCCCCCTCTTCCTCTTCCTCTTCTTCCTCCTCCTCTTCCTCCTCCTCCTCCTCCTTCTCTTCCTCCTCCTCCTCCTGCTCCTACTCCTCCTCCTCTTCCTCCTCCTTCATCCTCCTTCCTCCCCTCATTCCTATTACTTCCTCCTTTTCTTCCTCCTCTTCCTCTTCCTCCTCCTCCTTTTCCTCCTCCTCTTCCTCTTCTTCATCCACTTCCTCCTCTTCCTCCTCTTCCTCCTCCTCTCCCTCCTCCTCTTCCTCTTCTTCAACTACTTCCTCTTCCTCCTCCTCCTCTTCCTCCTCCTCCTCCTCCTTCTCTTCCTCCTCCTCCTCCTGCTCCTCCTCCTCCTCCTCTTCCTCCTCCTTCATCCTCCTTCCTCCCCTCATTCCTACTACTTCCTCCTTTTCTTCCTCCTCTTCCTCTTCCTCCTCCTCCTTTTCCTCCTCCTCTTCCTCTTCTTCATCCACTTCCTCCTCTTCCTCCTCTTCCTCCTCCTCTTCCTCCTCCTCTTCCTCTTCTTCAACTACTTCCTCTTCCTCCTCCTCCTCCTCCTCCTCTTCCTCCTCTTCCTCTTCCTCTTCATCCTTCTCCTCTTCCTCCTCTTCCTCCTCCTCCTTCTTCTCCTCCTCCTCCTTCTCTTCCTCCTCCTCCTCCTCCTTCTCCTCCTCCATCTCTTCTTCTTCCTCCTCCTCCTCCTCCTCCTCCTCCTCCTCCTCCTCCTTCTTCTCTTCTTCCTCCTCCTCCTCCTCCTTCTTTTCTTCCTCCTCCTTCCTTTCTTCCTCCTCCTCCTCCTCCTCCTCTTCCTTCTCCTCCTCCTCCTCCTCTTCCTCTTCCTCCTCCTCTTATTCCCTTTCTTCCTCTTCCTCCTCTTCCTCCTCCTTTTCCTTCTCCTACTCCTCCTTCTCTTCCTCCTCCTCCTCCTCCTCCTCCTCCTCTTCGTCCTCCTTCCTCCTCCTTCCTCCCCTGATTCCTACTACTTCTTCCTTTTCTTCCTCCTCTTCCTCTTCCTCCTCCTTTTCCTCCTCCTCTTCCTCTTCTTTATCCACTTCCTCCTCTTCCTCCTCTTCCTCCTCCCCTTCCTCCTCCTCTTCCTCTTCTTTCACTACTTACTCTTCCTCTTCCTCCTCCTACACCTCCTCCTCCTCTTCCTTCTCTTCTTCCTCCTCCTCCTCCTCCTCCTTCTCTTAATCCTCCTCCCCCTCCTCCTCCTCCTTCTTCTCCTCCTCCTTCTCTTCTTCCTCCTCCTCTTCTTCCTCCTCTTCCTCCTCCTCCTCCTCCTCCTCCTCCTCTTCCTCCTCCTCTTCCTCTTCCTCTTTTTCATCCACTTCCCTTTCCTCCTCCTCCTCCTCCTCCTGATCCTCTTCCTCCTCCTCCTCCCTCACCCCATTCCTCCTACTTCCTCCTCTTCTTCCTCCTCTTCCTCTTCCTTCTCCTCTTCATCCCCCCTCCTCTTTGTTATTCGCAGAGGGGACCATACCCCAAACACCGTTAATTTTGCCCGGAGCGTTGCTTTCAGGCCATGAACGGCTTCCTCATCCTTTTCTACATCAGATGAAATGCCTCTGGGAAAAAAAAAGGAATTAAACCGTTTTTTTTTTGGTAAATCAAAAAAATCACGGAAGATTCTGCGAGTTATTTGCACATATTTCCGCTATTTTTTGTCTTAGAGCAATTCTGAGTGTACCATTCGATTCGTCGGAGTTTTCTGCATCGATTAGGTACCCTTTGCAAAGTTCAGAGTAAAAACTAAGCGAGAAATATCACTTTTCCATACATGTCGACACAACACCCAACCTTATGAATTGCTGTTCCCTTACCTTAACCTAACTCGATTTCACTTAGGTTAGAGTAAAAAACAGCAATTCATAAGGAATTATTTAATGGGTCAAAAGAAGAAGAGGAAGAAGACCTTCACCAAGGACTGATCATGTACTACACTCGTGGTATGAGTTCATCACGGCCTTATCATGTGCTGGACTCGTGATATGTGTTCACCACGGCCTGATCATGTGCTGGACTCGTGATATGTGTTCACCACAGCCTGATCATGTGCTGGACTCGTGATATGTGTTCAACATGACCTGATCATGTGCTAGACTCGTGATATGTAATCACCACGGCTAGATCATGTGCTAGACTCGTGGTATGAGTTAACCACGGCCTGATCATGTGCTGGACTCGTGATACGCGTTCACCACGGCCTGATCATGTGCTGGACTCGTGATATGTTTTCACAACGGTCTAATCATGTGCTAGACTCGTGTTATGAGCTCACCACGGCCTGATCATGTGCTAGACTCGTGATATGTTTTCACCACGGCCTAATCATGTGCTAGACTCGTGTTATGAGTTCACCACGGCCTGATCATGTGCTAGATTCGTGATATGTATTCACCACTTTCTGATCATGTCCTAGACTCGTGGTATGAGTTCACCATGGACCGATCATGTACTAGACTCGTGGTATGAGTTCAACATGACCTGATCATGTGATAGACTCGTGATATGTAATCTCCACGGTTTGATCATGTGCTAGACTCGTGGTATGAGCTCACCATGGACCGATCATGTACTAGACTCGTGGTATGAGTTCACCACGGCCTGATCATATGCTAGACTCGTTGTATAAGTTCACCACTGCCTGATCATGTGCTGGACTCGTGATACGCGTTAACCTCTTATTCCCCCTCTTCCTCTTCCTCTTCTTCCTCCTCTTCTTCCTCCTCCTCCTCCTTCTCTTCCTCCTCCTCCTCCTGCTCCTCCTCCTCCTCCTCTTCCTCCTCCTTCATCCTCCTTCCTCCCCTCATTCCTACTACTTCCTCCTTTTCTTCCTCCTCTTCCTCTTCCTCCTCCTCCTTTTCCTCCTCCTCTCTTCTTCTTCATCCACTTCCTCCTCTTCCTCCTCTTCCTCCTCCTCTTCCTCCTCCTCTTCCTCTTCTTCAACTACTTCCTCTTCCTCCTCCTCCTCCTCCTCCTCTTCCTCCTCTTCCTCTTCCTCCTCATCCTTCTCCTCTTCCTCCTCTTCCTCCTCCTCCTTCTTCTCCTCCTCCTCCTTCTTCTCTTCCTCCTCCTCCTCCTCCTCCTCCATCTCTTCTTCTTCCTCCTCCTCCTCCTCCTCCTCCTCCTCCGCCTCCTTTTTCTTCTCTTCTTCCTCCTCCTCCTCCTCCTTCTTTTCTTCCTCCTCCTTCCTTTCTTCCTCCTCCTCCTCCTCCTCCTCTTCCTTCTCCTCCTCCTCCTCCTCTTCCTCTTCCTCCTCCTCTTATTCCCTTTCTTCCTCTTCCTCCTCTTCCTCCTCCTTTTCCTCCTCCTACTCCTCCTTCTCCTCCTCCTCCTCCTCCTCCTCCTCCTCCTCTTCGTCCTCCTTCTTCCTCCTTCCTCCCCTCATTCCTACTACTTCTTCGTTTTCTTCCTCCTCTTCCTCTTCCTCCTCCTCCTTTTTTTCCTCTTCTTCCTCTTCTTCATCCACTTCCTCCTCTTCCTCCTCTTCCTCCTCCTCTTCCTCTTCGTCCTCTTCGTCCTCCTCCTCCTCCTCCTCCTCCTCCTCCTCTTCCTCCTCCTCCTCTTCCTTCTCTTCTTCCTCCTCCTCCTCCTCCTCCTCCTTCTCTTAATCCTCCTCCTCCTCCTCCTCCTTCTTCTCCTCCTCCTTCTCTTCTTCCTCCTCCTCTTCTTCCTCCTCTTCCTCCTCCTCCTCCTCCTCCTCCTCCTCCTCCTCTTCCTCTTCCTCTTTTTCATCCACTCCCATTTCCTACACCTCCTCCTCTTCTTCCTCTTCCTCCTCCTCCTCCCTCACCCCATCCTCCTACTTCCTCCTCTTCTTCCTCCTCTTCCTCTTCCTTCTCCACTTTCTCCCCTCTCCTCTTTGTTTTTCGCAGAGGGGACCATACCCCTAACACCGTTAATTTTGCCCGGAGCGTTGATTTCAGGCCATGAACGGCTTCCTCATCCTTTTCTACATAAGGGGAAATGCCTCTGGGAAATAATAAAAAAATATGTAAATAAAAAAAATCACCGAAGATTCTAAGAGTTATTTGCACATTTATCCGCTAGTTTTTATCTTAGAGCAATTCTGAGTGTACCATTCGATTCGTCGGAGTTTTCTGCAAAGCTCAGAGTAAGAGCTAAGCGAGAAAAATCACTTTTTCCATTCATGTCGACACAACACCTATACTTATGAATTGCTTTTCCCTTACCTTAACCTAACTCGATTTCACGCGTTAGGTTAGAGTAAGAAAACAGCAATTCATAAGATTGGGTGTTGTGTGATGGGTCAAAAGAAGAAGAGGAAGAAGACCCTGCACCGTGATGCAGTGGTTACTGTGCACAGCACCGTTATAAGGCCTCAAGAAGAGGAAGAAGATCTACATACTAGAATTCGTTAGTTGCTGGGCTCAGACCTGGAAGGGTTTCTTGTGGACCGGAACCACACGAGCCTCGCTTCAGATTGAGGGCCACTTGCACTCCCTCAGGCAAGACGTGAGACGGTGGAAGAGGACTTGAGAGCTCCTTGGCGCAACTCTTAGGGCCGCGGGCTGATGGCATCAGGCCAATGGGCCCTGCCGTCACCGACACAGAGGAGACAACACGATTTGGTTTCTTGGGGCCTTTGGGTGCGGGTCGTCCCAGGGTCACAAACCATAATTTTCTTTGCGAACAGTTTAGCCAGGAGTGGGGCCTTATCTCCACTGCTTGTGGCCTGGTGAATGGAGGGGATGGCATGGTGTTGGTTAGCCCCTGCCGCTCCTTAACGAGACTCCACAGGTTTTGTTGCCAACTCCTGGGCCGCAAAGTTTCCGTTGCACGTCTTCTCTCTGTCGCCTCTTCTCCCACGCGCAGGTAGCTGTTATCCGTTGCAGAGCCTCCCGGTGTTGGACCTTATTTGGCGTGATGGATGGCCGCTTGTACCTCTCCTAGGCGGCATGCTTGGCCTCGGCAGCAACCCTGCATCGGAAACCGAACCAACGGGGTCACTCGGCCTGGAGGTACACCCTGCAGGGGACATGTGTTAGCTGGAGGGCAAGGGCTTTTGTCCTCCCGTCGTGTCTCATGGACGTGATCGGTCCCTCTCCAAAAGCCAGATGGTGCATGGACTGCGTCTTCCCTCTCTGCGGTCAGTTCAGCCCAAGCCGAGTACGGCGTAGTGGTCAGAGCTGCCCACTGGCCCCAACTGCTGCTGGCAGCGGGCTGGAATCAGGAAGGTCCGACAGCACAGGGTCAGTAGCCCTCACCTCGCTCATGTGTGGGGAAGGTTACATGGTTTACCAGACACTGCACCGTCAATGGATTGTCGAAGCTCCCTGCTCCAGGTGGAAGTTTTAGATCTCCCACCATCACGTGGGAGCACTGGTGACGCAAGGAGCAGGGGTGTCGAGCTCCTCCGTCAGGCAATCTAGAAGGCCCGCCTTGCCTAGGGGCGTTACATGACACAGGAGAGACCTGTTGTCCGTCAGTGCCACTGAAGAATGGTGAGGCTTGGTGAGGCAGCGTCACCTCAAGCTCCTGTGCCTTCAGGCGGTCAGCAAAGCAGGCAGCCACGCCACCGCCTGCTTTGTTCTCCTAATCCTTCCTCACCCGGTAGAATAACCGGGATTTGCCAAACGTCAGCTCCACCTCCTCAGTGAGCCACGTTTCCGTGACAACAAGAACGTCAGTTCTATGGCGCAGGATAAAAATTGTGGGTGAGGTCGCCAACATTTGTAAAAGCGCAGTCCCTGACATTGGCCGGACATCGTGACGGTGGGAATGCCGGGTGAGGCAACCGTATGCTCGCCGCCTCGCGTTGACTTGACAGCGGTGTGGTGGTGAGGCGAGGAACGTGTTAGACTAGTGTCTGGCCCTGCCACGAGGGGCGGGCCAGGTGCGATGTTGCTCCAGGCTGTTGTTGTTGGTGTTGCCTACGTGGGGAGGCTGGCTGAATTGTCCTGCAAGGGCTGCTGAGGCTGGAGAGTTTGCTGTCTCCCAAGCCTTCCAGTCGGGGAAATCTCCTGAGCATACATTTCCTGGCGATGGTCAGCAGCACAGCCGTAGCACGCCTCCGGTTGTGTGGGCGCGGCACAACCGAGGCATGTGCTAGTATGTAGTATCCACACCGGCTGTCTTTCCCTCCTCTGACCTCTCCCTCGGCAGGACCCGACGCCCCTGTGAGTGGGTCAGGTGGGGAATTGGGGGGGTAGCGTGTACCAGTGGGGCAGGGGTGAGGTCCTGCCTGCTGCTGGCAAAAGCGTCTCTTAAATTACCTCTTTTGTTTGTTGTTAACACTGGTGTTATTGTTGTTGTTATAGTTGTTGTTATTGTTGTTGTTTGTGGTGGTGGTGGGTGTTTATATTGTTGTTACTGCTGTTGCCAGCGCACTTCATCATTGCCGCTGCTGTTGCTTCCGTTGTTGTTGTTGTTGTTGTTGTTGTTGTTGTTGTTTTTGTTGTTGTTGCTACTACTACTGCTACTGCTGCTGCTGATATCGCTGCTGCTTCTGTTGTCGTTATTGTTGTATGTATGTATGTTGTTGTTGTTGTTGTTGTTGTTGTTGTTGTTGTTGTTGTTTGTGTTGTTGGTGTTGGTGGTGGTGGAGCTGCTTCCAATGTCACCTCTCCGTGCTGATGGGCTGGAGGGGGATCTGGGGTGTTGCTGGTGTTTCCTGGAAGTGTAGCAGTAGCGGTGGTGTCTGCTGTCTGTTTAAGAGGCCTGGTGTCCCGGAGTGCCACCACTGCCTCCAGTGCGTTCGAGGAAGCACACGCTTCGTCCCACGTCTTTTGTGATCAAAGAGGGACGGGCGGTGGTTTGTCAGGCTGAGAGTGGCAGGAGATTTTCAAAATCTGCTTCCCGGGCAAGTGTCTTCTTGAGGTCCTGATGAGCTCGAGAATTTCCAATATTTGAGGTTCTTGTTCATTATCCAATCTCTGTAGCCTGAGGACTGGATTATGTTGTTGCCTGTCCTGAGCCTGTCTCTCTGTAGATTGATGACAGCAGAGACAAAGGTCCCTTCTTTCGTGGTGATGTTAATCAAGTGTTGCCGCACTCTTCACTGTCGCTTTCGTTGGCGGCGGCAGGAGGTGGGTTTTCAGGGAGATAGAGTGACCGGGGTCCTCTATGCTGTTTGCCCTCCGTAGCTCGTGTCAAAAGCAATACACGTGTATGCGGCTTGGTCATTCAGGCAAGCTGTTGTGGGCAGACGTTTGGGCAGTCGTTTCTGCCTTCATACAGCTTACGTAGGGGAGCTGTAAAGGCGTTGCCGCCTTCCCACACGGCACACCAACGCCTAGGGCAGTACCCTGGGAGGTCGCGCCTTTGATGGGCCTGCGGTCACCCATTTTGTTTTTATAAGGTGATCACAGTAGCGTTAGTGGTGGTCTCTCTCTCTCTCTCAAGGAGTGTCTGTATGTGACTGCCTCTCGTAGATCTCGTATTCGCTGTATTTCACGTATTTTCCGTATTTTCTTCCCTTGATCAGTTCTTTACGTCACCAGGAACCAACAATGTGCGACAAATCCTATGCAAATCCTTATGAAAAAATCCCACGAAATCCTTATGAAAAAGAATCCTATGAAAATCCTTCAGAAAATATCCAATGAAAATACTCATGAAAAAATGTCGCACGGAAGCCCTATGAGAAAGCATCCTATGAAAATTTTATGAAAAAATCCAATGAAACTCTTAGGAAAAGAACCAGAAAATCATTTTGAAAAAATACTATGAAATCCGTATGAGAAATTCCTATGAACATCCTTATGAGAAAGTCCTTATAGAAATCCTTATAAAAATAATCCTTTGAAAATCTTTATGACAAAGAATAATTATGAAAAAAATTTGACATGACATTGGCACTCCTTATGAGAGAAAGAGAGAGAGAGAGAGAGAGAGAGAGAGAGAGAGAGAGAGAGAGAGAGAGAGAGAGAGAGAGAGAGAGAGAGAGAGAGAGAGAGAGAGAGAGAGAGAGAGAGAGAGAGAGAGAGAGAGAGAGAGTTCAAATTCAAATTCAGATTGGTATATTTTCAAGTGGGTAGTGGTTATTACACATACAAAGAAGGAGACATTTGCCTACAAGTCAACTGACAGTATATTTGTCACGGAGTAAAATAAGATTATAACAGGCGTGTGCTCAAACAGCGGAAACTAGCCAACAGAGGGTTTGATTCCCGCGGCGCGCCAGACACACTACGATGTACATACAATTTACCTGCTTAAGTCACACCCTTATGGGGCTGGAAGGCACATACGCACAGGCAAAAGGGTTACTGATAAAGCTCGTGCACAACTATGCACATACTTTATTTCACAAAGAAAACATGTTAACGACTTTTAAGCGTCATTTTTAACGTGTAACGTGTTACGTTTAAGTTTAAGGCGGGAACTGCTTATCTCACGTCAGGTCCGGTGTACTGTTGCCTGCTTTCCAAGTTGATTGTAGTACGGTGAGATAACACAATAGCCTTTTTAGTTGAGTGATGTGTGGCCGAGCGGTAGCCGTTATAAGTTCACTTTAGTTCACTTTAGTTCTCTTTAGTTCTCTCTCTCAGGTTAATACAAATACCAAATGTATTTTAACTATATTAACAGTTGTATACAAGGTTTACGTGAGCGAGACGCACGAAATCAGAGACAGCCACACCGCTGCAGGGCGCGGAGCAACAGAGCACCGCTCGCCTGCCATCACCCGTGTTATCTCTCTTCTCCGCGTTGTTTGCCCGTATTATTTGCTTGTAGTTCGTCCGGAAGGGTGTGGGTTCCGGTTGATGACGGCTGATGAAAGTCATCATTTGCTGATCCTAGTGTCAGTTCATCACAGCTTCCCACGGCCAAAAGCACGACGTGTTGTTAGACATCCTGTTGTGCGACACAGACCGGGTGTCGCCACACGTACAGTCATACATACACATGTACATTATAATATACACATTACATCCAAGACACAGACAATTCTCACATACGCACCCAGTTGAGCCTAGCGTTTCTCGTTCTCGCACAAGACTGACCTGCCCTGGCTACACTAACAACTAGCTACTTAAATTGGTGCGGAGGGAGAAGAGTAGAGGCTCGTTGCACAGCCTTCTCTAGGTGGCTGCAGCTTGTCCTTCCTGCGTGATGATCGGCGGTAGGTGCGGCTTTCAGGTAGAGGCCGCCGCGAATCTTGATGCACGGGAACTGAGGAACGTGTGGGCTGTGTCCCGAGGTGGCGAAGCCCACGATCCCCACACTCCAGCAGAAGGAAACCCCGTGGCTACCAAGAGGTAGGCTGAGAGAAGAGCACGGAGCCCCCGTGACCTCACCAGGCGGCGGTAAGGGGGAGAAGAGGGAGCCCGCGGGCGGCGAGCCACACGGTGACCCGACCACTCCCAGGGAGAGGTGCAAGACACTGCTGGCGCGGGAATACAACGGGACACTTATGACAGCGCTCTGAACACTTCCCAACATGTTGCTAACTTACAAGTGCAGGCAGAGCAATTGTCGCGTAGCGAACTACAGCATGTTAGACAACACAGGGAAGGAAAGCAAACCTCGCGCCGCAGGCAGCCCAGCCCGTGGGCGGCCATGGGAGTGCGGCCTTCAGCCTGGCCCGGGAACTCTGCACAGACAATACAATACTTCCTCATCAAACAAAGGCGTACCTTGCTGGAGTATGCAACACTAACTATGCACATGCACTGAGTGGAGTGGTGACTCCTGAAAACACGTAATAGCAGGTAAAAAACAGCGGGCGACCCGCACAGGAATGCACGCCTTGGCATCTTTACGCCGGACGCCTAGGGAACGAGCCTACGAGTCAGCATGACCCGCCCCGCGCCTAGGTCACGTGACGAACAAGGAAAACACGCCAACAGCTTCCTACGCAAAATAAAACATAAAATAACTTGTCGCGGATCTAAACCAAGACAATATTAGAGAGCGTCTTGAGTACCATATCTGAAAACATGAAGTGTAGAGAACTGTTTAAAAAATGGTTATGCAATTACATAAGGTAATTCTCATTTGACATCAATATACCTTGACCCGAGAACGTCGGCGGACCCTTTTCATGGCTTTCACGAGTCGTGGCTGTGGTACGGTGGACCCTAAAAATTGTAGGCGGGGGTGGTATAGCGCAAACCACCATGAATGACCGAGGTCATTGTGGTGGGTGAATGATCTTGAGAAGGGCTTTTTATGTCATAGGTGGTACTGTAAGATCATGGCATACTGAATTAGCTATCCATACAGTAATCCCTTGTCAAATTCTCTATAGTAGACAACAAGCGACTTTCGGCTAGATGCCACGCGTCACGAGACTGTTTATGTTGTAACAAACACCACCCAAAAAGAATGGAGTTTGAGTAAAAGTAAATTTTTTTAACGGCTTTATGATTATGAGAGGAGTACTCTGATGCACGTTATGCTCTTTTCTTAGTCTCAAAAAGCAGTGTAATATTGTCGTTGCTCGGCCACTTCTCGGCTTTCCCATAGCCGAAGCCCAACGGTTAAACAAATATAATAATGCCTGTATTTGACTTAATCTTTGATAAAAGTAGAATATGCATAGAAAAATTATAGTAAAATATGTCTATAAGACCTAACCTTTCATAAACAATAAGACATACATAGAAAGTGGGTGTAAAAGATGCCAATAAATATAAACTCATATAAACAAGTGCAACAGACAAAAGTGTGTGAAAGATGCCAAGAAAATCTGAACTTTGTTATAAAATTAAACACATAAAAAGTGAGTGGAAAATACGCTTATAAGACCTAATCCTTGCTAAAACAGAACAGACATTAAGAGTGAGTGAAAACGATGCCTATACGTAGTACCTATAAATCGGGCATGCATTAAAAGTGAGCCGGAAACCATACAAGTGAAGTGAAGCATTGGCAGTCGTTTTGCCAACATACTAAAAACTGTGGACGGTAGGAAACGACAAAAGCCAAGCAGGAAATATTTTGTTCAATGAGTGTACATGGCTGTAGTGATGTCTAGACAATGTTTTTGTTTTGCTTTGAGCCATTTTAGTTCTCTGAAGGCTGGGGATACGTGGTCATATTTATTCATGCCACCAATAGACACTCGGGCTGCAAAATTTTGAAGTTTCTGTACCCTGTGTAAGAGCGTAGCGTTGATGGTTCCCCATCTCCTAATATAATAGTTTATCAGGCATAACACAAGTGCCTGTACTATAGTTTTCCTCGTGCTTTTATCAAAATTCATGCTTACTCGACCAAAGTATATTAGTGTACCCATCACTCTCTTAGCCAGCTCCTTAATGTGTATATAGAAGGTCATGTAGCGGTCCATATACAGGCCCAGGTTTTTAACATGAGTTCTGGGACAAATGTTGGTGCCATCGATTCGGACAACAGTGTCCTCAGGAATGTGGGGCAGCAATTGTCTGTTGCCGATAAAGATACATTGTATTTTACTTGGAGTGACGACCAGACCTTTCTTGAGAAAATGTTATTTAGCTTTAGTGAGTGTTGCTTCTGCTGCGTTGATAAGGATATCCAAATTTTCTAGGACTTGAAAATTACTTTGTTCAGAAGAAAGAACTGGGAGAGAGAGAGAGAGAGAGAGAGAGAGAGAGAGAGAGAGAGAGAGAGAGAGAGCGGACGAGATCTGACCCTGCCAACTACAGGCCTATCTCCTTCCTGTCTGTAGTTGGAAAAATCTTCGTGAAAATAGTGGTGGAGGCCATCACCCGCCACCTCGAGAACAACGCCCTCATCACTGACCAGCAGTTTGGGTTCAGATCTGGCCGCTCCACGTCAGATCTCCTGCTGCTCTTCTCCAGGGATTGGCAGGACTCACTAGACACCGGGCTGGATACCATTGTCGTCGCTCTTGACATTGCGGGTGCTTTTTGACCGGGTGTGGCACGCGGGCTTGCTGGAGAAGCTTCGTGCCAAAGGCATCCAAGGACACCTGCTGATGCTGATGAGCGACTACCTTCAATGAAGAAGCCTTCACATCGTCGTCGGCGGCCAGCAGTCCAAGGACCTCCCAGTGGGTGTCTCAGTCCCTTAGGGATCTGTGCTGGGACCTGTCCTCTGGAATCTGTACATCGACGACCTTCTCAGGAGTCTGCCAGCAGTCTCTGCATATGCTGACGACTGCACGCTCTCCCTCTCCTACCCTCGCCAAGAAAGCCAGCAAGCGGTTGCTGGCGTCAACCAGCAACTACGCTTGATACGGGAGTGGAGGGAGCGCTGGCAGGTGAACTTTGCTCCTGGGGAGACTCAGGCGATGTTGATCTCTCGGTTCCCGGCAGCCATACAAGCTGTCGAAGGAAGGTTGATGTTTGGCTCCGTCACCCTCCCGCTCCAGGATTACTTCAGGATCCTCGGAGTGGACTTGGACCGAGAGCTGCGCTTCGACCGCCACCTGAAACACATCACCCACCAAGCCTCCCTACGTGTCTCTGCCCTTCGTAGAGTGGCTAATTTCCTCGACAAGCGAGGAATTATGCTCCTCTACAAGGCCCAGGTAAGGTCCTACCTGGAGTACGGGGCTCTGACCTGGATGTCCAGTGCTGCCACACACCTGCAGAGACTGGACAAGGTGGAGCGACAGATGCAGCGACTGTTACAGGAGAACAACCCCCAGCCGCCCCCACAGTATATTATACCTCTAGACACTCTGGAGCACCGCCGGGACGTCGCTGCGCTGGTGGTGTTCCACAAGGCCCAGGTACAAGGAGTACCACACCTGGCGAGGCTGAGGCTCCCCCCGCGAGAGGCTGTGAGAGATACGAGAACGGTACTCTCCAGCCACGAGCAGGTCGGGGTGCCAAGGACACGCGCTAGCCAGCACCAGAGGACCTTCACCTCCAGGGTGTCCCGCCTGTGGAACACGTTCACTGCAGCAGGGCCAACAGTGAGGGAAATGTCCACCAAGCAGGTAAAAGTGGCTGCTCACAGGTGGCGAAGAACATGCCCCACACCACTAGTGATGTTAAATACACAGTGAACAAGTGTAAAGGGCTTTTGAAATAATGCACAAGAAAAAAGTAACATTTTAAGCTCTGAAAAGTGCACAGTGACACATATGCTTCTCGTTACGAACGATCGCATAAAGTGTCGTCGGCAAAAACAAATAAGTTGTGTACTACAGATTGTCATTTTAAATATATATATATATATATATATATATATATATATATATATATATATATATATATATATAGAGAGAGAGAGAGAGAGAGAGAGAGAGAGAGAGAGAGAGAGAGAGAGAGAGGCGAAGGATTAATATTCACAAATCTCTCTCTCTCTCTCTCGTGTTAGGTACCCTGGCGCTAAGTTCATGTTGTGTGGGAACTTCAACGAAGTAGACATTGCGGACGTTACCAGCCAGCTGTGCCTCACATAAATTGTTAATTTTCCCACGCACGAAAGAAACACGCTGGACCTTATCCTCACTGATCTGACGGACTGGTACTCCCCCCCTCAGCCCCTCCCCCCCATGGGCCGAAGCAACCACGCCCTCTCCTACCATCTCACAGAGGTGCGAAACGGTCAAGAGGACCACCCGCCCGACACCTGACTCCAAGATTAGGCAGTTTGGGCAGTGGTTGGTGGGTTATCCCTGGGTCGAGGTCCTTACCGTTCGTGACATAACAGAGAAGTGGAATAACTACCTCGCCACCATCACTCAGGCATATCACCACTTCTTCCCCACCAAGACGTTACATACCCACCCAGCCGACCTGCCTTGGATGACCTCCAGGATTAAGGCCTTAATGCAGCAAAGGAACCGCGCCTTCCACACGGACCGAGCAAGATACAGGGCCCTTCGCAACACAGTCATCAGGGAAATTGCATTGGCGAAGAAGGAGTACTATCCCCAAGAACTACAACACCTGGAGGGCAATAACACCAGCAGGTTATTCTCCAAGATACGCCATTTGTGTGGCCTGGGCAACCCGTCGTCGGCTTTCCCTTTTCTCCCCTCCTCCTCCTCCCCCCTTGAGATAGCTGAACTGATTAACTCTCACTTTCCCCCCCTAGACCTTGCCTCCCTCCCCGCCTACCTACCTTCCGCGTCTAATCCTCCCGCCGTGAAAAAGTTTCAAGTTTCCGAAAAACTCAGATCTTTCAAACTCAAAAGGTCTACCACACCTTTAGATTTACCCATAAAGCTTTATCAGGAGTTTTCCTATGAACCTGCTACCCCCCTTGCCTCCATCATAAATGCTTCCCTCACTCAGAGCAAATGCCCCACAGATTGGAAAACCTCATTCGTCACTCCCATCCCCAAAGTCACCAACCCAGCTCACTTAATGAACTAAAACACATTGCTATCACTCCAATCCCGAGCCTGCTTTGTGAAGACTTTGTATTTAGCTGGGCATATACTATTCATTACAACATTGATCAGAGGCAGTTCGGCAACGTTAGGGCCTCCTCCACAACACATTGCCTCATTAGTTTCCTTGATTTCATTTTTAATAACCTGGAAACCAGAAAGAAAACTTCCTGTGCCCCCGCCTTTGTTGACTTTAGGAAAGCCTTCGACAAGGTTGACCACACCACTGTCATCACCAAGGCCATCAACATCGGGCTGCCCTCCCACCTGATATCCTGGCTGGCGGATTTCCTGACGCACCGGTACCAAGCTGTGCCTCATCAGGGCTGCACCTCCACCCTCCAGCCCCTCTCTGCTGGGTGCCACAAGGGACGCGCATGCGGCCTCTTTGTTTCCTTATTCTGATCAACAATTCACTGTTAGACGCCCCTCATCGCTAAAAGTACGTGAATGATTCTACAGTGGGTATCTCCATCAACAACACAGCCCCTGACTACACGCCCCTACAACACACTCTGGACCGACCGCAGAGCTGGACGCAAGATAACCACGTCACCATCAACACCAGTGAGACGGTGGTGATGCATTTTCACACCTCCACCACTGCCATCCCACCGCCAGCCCTGGAGGTTGGCCCTCACCAGCTGCAGGTGGTTGAATCCACCAAACTACTTGGAGTCACCCTGGACAGCAAGCTGAGCTGGGGCAAGCACGTCACCAGCATTATAAGGGCGGCTTCCTACAATCTTTTCATGCTGAGTCGCATGAAAGCACTGGGAGCCCCCAAAGGACGCTCAAGGACCTGACACCACCTTCATCCTCCCCAGACTCCTCTATGCCTCTCCTGTTTGGGCTTCCTCCATCAACAAGACCCAGCAACGCCAATTAGAAAGACTGCAAAAGCGTATTTGCAGACAGATTCTGGGCAGTTCTTACACTAACTACGAGAATGCACTCACCCAGCTGAATATGCCCACCCTACAGGACCGATACCAGACAAACCTAACCAAATTCGGCAAGTCCCTCTTCCACAACCCCCGTCATAGAGTTCTACTCCCACTCGCCCTCCCTCCCCCCACTAGACCCACAAGGCACCTCAATACTCTCGTCCCGGTCAAAACTCCCACGGACAGATATCGGCTTAGTGAGATACCGACGCTTCTGAGGGTCATTAACACCTCCATGATCACATGACCCCTCCCCCCCCCCCCCCCACACACACACACTTAACCCTTCCCCACATGAAACATTGTATTGTGTTTTTGTGTATTTTCAGCCTTATAGCTGCCTACAACTGAATAAACCATTTATTATTATTATTATTATTATTATTATTTACACACACACACACACACACACACACACACACACACACACACACACACACACACACACACAGCACGCGTGGTAACCTTCGAATCAGTTTTCCTATGAACTGAATTCAAAAGCTTTAGATAGACTGGGAAGTAAAGCTATAGGGCGGTAGTTTGAGGGATTGGAACGGTCATCCTTCTTAGGCACTGGCTGTATGAAGGCGTATACTTCCAGCAGGAAGGAAAGGTAGATGTTGACAGGCAGAGGCGAAAGAGTTTGACCAGGCAGGGTGTCAGAACGGAGGCACATTTTTTAAGGATAATAGGAGGCGTTCTATCAGGTCCATAAGCCTTCTGAAAGCTGAGGCCACATAGAGCATAGAAAACATCATTCATAAGAATCTTAATAACAGCCATAAAGGAGTCAGAAGGGGGGATGAGTAGGAGGAATATGCCCAGAATCGTCCAGGGTGGAGTTGTTACAGAAAGTTTGAGATGAAGTGAAAGCAGGGAGTGTGTGTGTGTGTGTGTGTGTGTGTGTGTGTGTGTGTGTGTGTGTGTGTGTGTGTGTGTGTGTTATGTCTATAATATATCTATGGTTCTACATGATTATGTACGCACTTTTTTATCTGTGTAATTTTATTTTATTTTACATATGGCCTATACCGCCGGTAGGCTGATCCGTATGGGCCTGATGGTCGGCCCTAGCCCGTCATGGCGCAGGCAATTGTTTATAGTGGCGCCATTATTATTGGCTCATGCTGCCCCCGGAGCTCATTCTTGATTTCACTTGCGCTGTTCAGCTTCTTCTAGAGTCCGGGTTGATAGGTGGTCCTTAGGACAGCATGTTGTTAGTCTTAGGCCACTGGGCGGTGACTGAAAAGTCCCAGGTGGTTAGCGGCGGATTCGAACCCACATCGTGGACAACGCACCGAATGCGGGGCCGGCACGCTAACCACTCAGCCACCACCTCCCCATATGTATATGTATATATATGTACGTATGTGCAGATTATAGTGTGTGTGTGTGTAATGTAGTATTATGCTATGTGTAGATATGTATGTGTATGTATTTGTAAGCATGAGCAAACTGTAGTGTGTGTGTTGTGATATTACCTTGCATAATAAGTCGATTAAAGTGTCCAAATTAGGGTAGTCAATGCTGATTATAAACTATGTAATGAACGGGGCTAGGTTAGGTTGTGTAAGGTTAGATTATGAAAAAAAATAGAATAACACGATGAGAAAAGAGAGCAAACATCATTCCTTGATGGCAAACATCATTCCTTGGGAGTAAACATCATTTCCTTGAGAGTAAACATCATTCCCTGATAGTAAACATCATTCCCTGAGAGTAAACATCATTCCTTGATGGCAAACATCATTCCTTGGGAGTAAACATCATTCCCTGAGAGTAAACATCATTCCCTGAGAGTAAACATCATTCCCTGAGAGTAAACATCATTCCTTGATGGCAAACATCATTCCTTGAGAGCAAACATCATTCCTCAAGAGCAAGCATCATTCCTTGAGAGTATACATAGTTCCTTGAGAGCAAACATCATTCCTCAAGAGCAAACATCATTCCTTGAGAGTAAACATCATTCCTAGAGAGTAAACATCATTCCTTGATGGCAAACATCATTCCTTGATGGTAAACCTTATTCCTTGGGAGTAAACATCATTTCCTTGAGAGTAAACATCATTCCCTGAGAGTAAACATCATTCCTTGAGAGCAAACATCATTCCTTGAGAGCAAACATCATTCCTCAAGAGCAAGCATCATTCCTTGAGAGTATACATAGTTCCTTGAGAGCAAACATCATTCCTCAAGAGCAAACATCATTCCTTGAGAGTAAACATAGTTCCTTGAGTGCAAACATCATTCCTTGAGAGCAAACATCATTCCTTGAGAGCAAACATAGTTCCTTGAGAGCAAACATCATTCCTCAAGCGCAAACATCATTCCTTGAGAGCAAACATCATTCCTCGAAAGCAAACATCATTCCTTGAGAGCAAACATCATTCCTTGAGAGTAAACATCTTTCCTTGAGAGTAAACATAGTTCCTTGAGAGCAAACATCATTCCTCGAGAGTAAACAACATTCCTTGAGAGCATCTCATGTGTGGGGGGGTTCCACTCACACAGCTCTTCTGGACAGAGTGGAGGCTAAGGCTCTTCGTCTCATCAGCTCTCCTCCTCATACTGATAGTCTTCTACCTCTTAAATTCCGCCGCAATGTTGCCTCTCTTTCTATCTTCTATCGATATTTCCACGCTGACTGCTCTTCTGAACTTGCTAACTGCATGCCTCCCCCCCTCCCGCGGCCCCGCTGCACTCGACTTTCTACTCATGCTCATCCCTATACTGTCCAAACCCCTTATGCAAGAGTTAACCAGCATCTTCACTCTTTCATACCTCACGCTTGTAAACTCTGGAACAATCTTCATTAATCTGTATATCCTCCTGCCTACGACTTATACCCTTTCAAGAGGAGGGTATCAGGACACCTCTCCTCCCGAAACTGACC
Organism: Eriocheir sinensis; assembly: GCF_024679095.1. Lineage (NCBI taxonomy): Eukaryota > Metazoa > Arthropoda > Malacostraca > Decapoda > Varunidae > Eriocheir > Eriocheir sinensis. Next base: position 117,787 of record NW_026111673.1, read on the forward strand.
TATCTTTCGGCCACCTCTTTGGAATCTTTTTAGGAGCAGTGAGTAGCGGGCTTTCTTTTATTAATGTTTGCTTTTTGTGTGCCCTTGAACTGTCTCCTTTGCTGTAAAAAAAAAAAAAACAAGCATCATTCCTGGAAAGTAAACATCATTCCTTGTGAGTAAACATAATTCCTTGAGTAAACATCATTCCTTGAGAGCAGACATCATTCCTTGAGAGCAAAGCTGGAGTAGGTAGGAAGACACCTACCGAACGGGCGCAAGCCACTCCCGGTGAGGTATATATGGGAGGTGAGAAGGGGCTGAAGCCCTCCAAAGACCCTTCCCATGTCCTCACTAACCGTTTCCCTATTGTCTCACCAGCACCGGAGAGTAGTTCAGCATGCTCTCTAAAGACAGATCCTCTCTTTATCCACACCACACTACATTCTCACAACATATACACCTTTTCCCAAAATTAAAATTTCAAAATGGCGCACATACACAAGCCTCAGGTCCCCGCCTGGGGGACCACAAATTCCCCAGGAGGACTCCCTTCTGGCTGCCGACCCGAGAGGTGTCTTGATAACTCCTCGAACCTCTTTCTTCTCAATTTCTGCAACATTCGCGGTCTTCGCTCTAATTTTCATTCTGTGGAACATCATCTCTCCTCCTCTAAACCTCACCTTCTCATCCTTACCGAAACACAGGTTTCTGAGGCTACTGACAGCAATCTCTACTCTGTTCCCTCCTACTATCTCTATCCTAAATTTCAATCCAAAGCTGGATGTTGCGCCTACGTGCGCAACGACATCACTTGCTCTCGTGCCCACGAACTTGACTCTTCTGAATTTTCCACCATCTGGTTAAGACTTCACTGTCATTCTATTACTAAATACATCTGTGCTGTTTATCTCTCACCTAACTCTACCAACTATGTAAAATTCTTTGACTATTTGAATTCTAAAGTGGAGCACATCTTGACCCACTCTCCCTTCGCTGAAATCTCCATCCTAGGAGATTTCAATGTTCACCACCAGCTTTGGCTTTCATCCTCTTTCACTGACCATCCTGGTGAACAAGCCTACAACTTTGCTATCCTCAACGACCTAGAGCAGTTGGTCCAGCACCCTACACGTATTCCTGACCGTCTTGGAGATCGGCCCAACATTCTAGACCTCTTCCTTACCTCAAACCCTTCTGCTTATTCTGTCAAACTGTTCTCTCCGTTGGGCTCCTCCGATCACAATCTTATTTCTGCATCCTGTCCTATCGCTCCTGTACACCCTCTGGACCCACCGAAGAGGCGATGCTTCTGGCATTTTGCTTCAGCTCGGTGGGACGACCTGAGGATGTACTTTTCCGATTTACCGTGGAATGATTATTGCTTCCAGGATAGAGACCACTCTGTGTGTGCTCAGCGCATCACAGAGGTGATTGTCTCTGGAATGGAGGCATACATTCCTCGTTCTTTCTCTACTCCTCACGCTAAAAAGCCTTGGTTTAATCACGCTTGTTCTCGTGCTGTCAATGATAGAGAGGTAGCTCACAAAAGATACCAGAGCCTTCAAACTAATGCTAATTATGAACTTTACATTTCTGCCCGAAATCGTGCCAAATCTATTCTCCGACTAACCAAAAATTCTTTCATTAATATAAAATGTCAAAACCTTGCTTTCTCTAACTCTTCCCGTGACTTCTGGCATCTAGCCAAAAACATCTCCTCCAACTTCACTTCTTCATCTTTCCCTCCACTCCTCAGTCCTGACGGCAACACTGCCGTCTCATCTATCTCTAAGGCTGAACTCTTATCTCAAACTTTTTCTAAAAACTCCACTCTGGACGATTCTGGGCATATTCCTCCTACTCATCCCCCCTCTGACTCCTTTATGCCTGTTATAAAGATTCTTCAAAATGATGTTTTCTATGCCCTCTCTGGCCTCAATCCTCAGAAGGCTTATGGACCTGATGGAGTGCCTCCTATTGTCCTTAAAAACTGTGCCTCCGTGCTGTCACCCTGCCTGGTCAAACTCTTTCGCCTCTGCCTGTCAACATCTACCTTTCCTTCTTGCTGGAAGTATGCCTTCATACAGCCTGTACCGTAGATGGGTGACCGCTCCAATCCCTCAAACTACCGTTCTATTGCTTTACTTTCTTGTCTATCTAAAGCTTTTGAATCAATCCTTAACCGGAAGATTCAAAAGCACCTTTCCACTTCTGACCTATCTGATCGCCAGTATGGGTTCCGCAAGGGGCGTTCTACTGGTGATCTCCTATCTTAACTGACTCTTGGTCATCCTCTCTTAGCCGTTTCGGTGAAACTTTTGCTATTGCGCTGGACATATCAAAAGCTTTTGATAGGGTCTGGCACAAATCTTTGCTTTCTAAACTACCCTCCTACGGTTTCTATCCTTCTCTCTGTACCTTTATCTCCAGTTTCCTTTCTGACCGTTCTATTTCTGCCGTGGTAGACGGTCACTGTTCTTCCCCTAAATCTATTAACAGTGGTGTCCCACAGGGTTCTGTCCTATCTCCCACTCTTTTTCTGTTGTTCATTGATGATCTTCTTTCCAAAACGAACTGTCCTATCCATTCCTACGCCGATGATTCCACTCTGCATTATTCAACTTCTTATAATAGAAGACCCACCCTTCAGGAACTTAACGACTCAAGGCTGGAGGCTGCAGAACGCTTAGCCTCATACCTTACTATTATTTCCGATTGGGGCAAGAAGAACCTGGTGTCCTTCAACGCCTCAAAAACACAGTTTCTCCACCTATCCACTCGACACAATCTTCCAAACAACTACCCCCTATTCTTTGACAACACCCAGCTATCACCTTCCTCAACACTAAACATCCTCGGTCTATCCTTAACTCAAAATCTCAACTGGAAACTTCATATCTTATCTCTTACTAAATCAGCTTCCTCGAGGCTGGGCGTTCTGTACCGTCTCCGCCAGTTCTTCTCTCCTGCACAGTTGCTGTCTATATACAGGGGCCTTGTCCGCCCTCGTATGGAGTATGCATCTCATGTGTGGGGGGGCTCCACTCACACATCTCTTCTGGACAGAGTGGAGGCAAAGGCTCTTCGTCTCATCAGCTCTCCTCCTCATACTGATAGTCTTCTACCTCTTAAATTCCGCCGCAATGTTGCCTCTCTTTCTATCTTCTATCGATATTTCCACGCTGACTGCTCTTCTGAACTTGCTAACTGCATGCCTCCCCCCCTCCCGCGGCCCCGCTGCACTCGACTTTCTACTCATGCTCATCCCTATACTGTCCAAACCCCTTATGCAAGAGTTAACCAGCATCTTCACTCTTTTATCCCTCACGCTGGTAAACTCTGGAACAATCTTCCTTCATCTGTATTTCCTCCTGCCTACGACTTGAACTCTTTCAAGAGGAGGGTATCAGGACACCTCTCCTCCCGAAACTGACCTATCTTTCGGCCACCTCTTTGGATTCTTTTTAGGAGCAGCTAGTAGCGGGCTTTTTTTTATTAATGTTTACTTTTTTGTGCCCTTGAGCTGTCTCCTTTGCTGTAAGAAAAAAAAAAAAAAAACATCATTCCTTGAGAGTAAACATCATTTTTTCGAGAATAAACATCATTCCTTGAGAGTAAGCATCATTCCTCGAGAGTAAGCATCTTTCCTTGAGAGTAAACATCCTTCCTGAGAAGTAAACATCATTCCTTGAGAGTAAACATCATTCCTTGAGTAAACATTTTTCCTTGAGAGTTAACATCATTCTTTGATAGTAAACATTTTTTTCTTTGCGAGTAAACATCATTCCATAGGTGCAAACATTTTTCCTTGAGAATAAACAGCATTCCTTGAAAGTAAACATCTTTCCTTGAGAGTAAACATCTTTCCTTGAGAGTAAACATCATTCCTTGAGAGTAAACATCATTCCTTGAGAGTAAACATCATTCTTTGAGAGCAAACTTTTTTTCTTGAGAGTAAACGTCCTTCCTGAGAGTAAACATCATTCCTTGAGAATAAACATCATTCCTTGAAAGTAAACGTCATTCCTTGAGAGTAAACATCATTCCTTGAGAGTAAACATCATTCCTTGAGAGTAAACATCATTCCTTGAAAGTAAACGTCATTCCTTGAGTAAACATCATTCCTTGAGAGTAAACATCATTCCTTGAGAGTAAACATCATTCATTGAGAGTAAACATCATTCCTTGAGTAAACATCATTCCTTGAGAGCAAACATCATTCATTGAGAGTAAACATCATTCACTGAGCAAACATTTTCCTTGAGAGTAAACGTCCTTCCTTGAGAGTAAACATCATTCCCTGAGAGTAAACATTATTCCTCGAGTATTCATCCTTACTTAAGAGTAAACATCATTCCTCGAGAGTAAACATCATTCCTTGAGAGTAAACAGCATTCCTTGAGAGTAAACATCCTCCCTTGAGGGTGAACATCATTCCTTGAGAGTAAACATCATTCCTTGAGAGCAAATATCATTCATTCAAAGCAAACATCATTCATTGAGATCATACATCGTTCCTTGAGAGCAAACATCATTCCTTGAGAGCAAACATCGTTCCTTGAGAGCAAGCATCATTCCTTGAAAGCAAACATCACTCCTTGAGAGTAAACAATTTATTGATAGAAAACATCATTCCCTTGAGAGTAATCATTCCTGAGAGTAAATATCATTCCTTGTTGTCATGAGAAAGCGAAGGTTTTTAGCCAAGTGTTCCCTTTGGGTCGCTGGGGAAGGGCGTCACAGTGCCGCGCTCCAGACACGATAGCAGGTGGCTCGCCATGCGGGCCCGCACGTAGCGCAGGCGGCACGGGTCTTGGCCGTGGGCGATGCTGAAGGCGAAGGCCAAGGCGAAGAGGCCGCAGCTATAGCAGTCCCGCTGGCGCTGCACGGGCCGCACGACGACCCCTGGCGGCGGGGTGTGCAGCTCCTGCAGCTGCCGCACCAGGGCGGCTGTGGAGGGCGAGAGCGTATCGTAGAGAGAGTCATATACCGCCAGCTGGCCGGGGCGCCCAGCTCCATACGAGGACAATAGTAGCCAGTGGCTGCCCCCCGCGCGGCCGTAGTCCGCCATGGAGGCGAGGCTCATCGGCGTGGACCGGTTCACCACCTGCAAGAAGAGCGCCGCGTTGCCAGGCTGGAGGGGCGGCAGGGTGAAGGCTGCCCCGCAGGCGTACAGGCCGCCAGTGTTCGGGAACTGGCGCTGCAGCAGCTCCTGGGCCAGGTCCATGACGTCATCAGACAGCCAGCGCCTGCCCAGGATGTCCCGCCGGTCGGGGCTGCGCAGGCGCGGCAGCGGCAGCGGCGTTACCTGTTGGGCTGCTTTAGGCCCTCCGTCAGGAGTTTCGAGGGGCGCGCCTTTGGGGGCTTCCATAGCGTCCTTGTCAGTAGTCTTTTTTGGCGCGTCTGTAGGTGGTCGAGCCTCCCCCTGCTCTGGAAGAGCCTCCTGCTGAGGAGCAGCCTCCTCTTGCTGAGGAACAGCCTCCTCTTGCTGAGGAACAGCCTCCTCTTGCTGAGGAACAGCCTCCTCTTGCTGAGGAACAGCCTCCTCTTGCTGAGGAACAGCCTCCTCTTGCTGAGGAACATCCTCCTCTTGCTGAGGAGCAGCCTCCTCTTGCTGAGGAACAGCCTCCTCTTGCTGAGGGACAGCCTCCTCTTGCTGAGGAACAGTCTCCTCTTGCTGAGGAACAGCCTCCTCTTGCTGAGGAACAGTCTCCTCTTGCTGAGGAACAGCCTCCTCTTGCTGAGGAACAGTCTCCTCTTGCTGAGGAACAGCCTCCTCTTGCTGAGGAACAGCCTCCTCTTGCTGAGGAACAGTCTCCTCTTGCTGAGGAACAGCCTCCTCTTGCTGAGGAACAGCCTCCTCTTGCTGAAAAACAGCCTCCTCTTGCTGAGGAACAGCCTCCTCTTGCTGAGGAACAGCCTCCTCTTGCTGAGGAACAGTCTCCTCTTGCTGAGGAACAGTCTCCTCTTGCTGAGGAACAGCCTCCTCTTGCTGAGGAACAGCCTCCTCTTGCTGAGGAACAGCCTCCTCTTGCTGAGGAACAGCCTCCTCTTGCTGAGGAAGAGCCTCCTCTTGCTGAGGAACAGCCTCCTCTTGCTGAGGAACAGCCTCCTCTTGCTGAGGGACAGCCTCATCCTGCTCAGCAAGAGCCTCCAAGCCGGCAGGCTCCTGCGCGGTGTGGAATTTATGTTTCTCCTGTTGGAGGATAGCTTCCTCCTGTTGTGAAGGGAGGACACCCTCATCCTCCTTCTGAGCAGAGTTCTCTTCTTTTTCCGCCACCTGGGGCACCTCGGCCAGGCCCTGGCCGGCACACTCGCTGGCCTCTTCTGCTCCATCACTTTGTTTAGCCGCGGCGTCTTCGTTGCTCGGCGCCTCGCCCACCCAAACCGGGAACAACACGGCGTCCTTTCGGTGTTCGCTGGGCTGATGGTTGCGCCGCACGTGTTTGTGCCGCGCCCAGGTCCAGCCAAGCAGGCTGACCGTGAGAGTAAAGCATGCCACGGCCAGCAGCAGCACAGTGGCCCTGAAGGCCAAGGGCTCCTCCTGGGCCAGCATGACTTGCTTCTCCATGCAGGTCAGACTCTCCTCTGTGTGCAGCATCAGCTGCAGCAGCTGTTTCCACCCACCGCCGCTGGGGAGGCCGCACTCCATGAGGGGGTCCCGTGGAGCGGCGAGCCACCCGGCGGCGGCGAGGTGCTCCCGTGCCTTGCCCAAGAGTGTGTTGTGGGGACCGGAGTCCTGCCATTCCTGCACCGCCTTCGCCAGCGTGCGGGCGAACGCCACCGCGTACCAGAAGTCTGGCAGCATGAGCAGCGTGCACACCCCCACCACCAGCGCCCCGAGAGTGTGTCCAATGATTTCCTTGTGTGCAGTAGCTTCCATTGTGTTGTGAATTACTAATAAAGCTCAGAGAGGCAAAAACCGTGCGAGAAGGTGAAGTGACGAAGACAGATGGTGGTCCACGGGTGGGGAATGACACCTCTGCGGAAGACTGTGTTCCGTCCAATTATTGATCTATGCGTGTATGTATGGATGGATGTACTACGTATGGATGTGCGCATTACCGTAAGTGCGGCTTTAAGAGGCAGCTTTGTGCTCCTCTTTTCAAGTTAAGTATATGATTTCCTCCTCTTGATTTGCAGCCTTAGTAATGGGGCGGGGCGGGAGGAGGAGGAAGAGGACGAAGGGGAGGATGATGAACAGGGTAATTGGGAGAGGAAAAAGTGGGGAGGGAAGAAGAATGATAAACAGGAGGAAAATGACAGGCAATGGAAAAGTCTTTATTATATGTTTAGAGTCACGAGATGATGAAACAAATAAATAAAAAAGGATGTTTAGAATTCATACTTATACGTAACTACTACTACTACTACTACTACTACTACTACTACTACTCCTACTACTCTTACTACTACTACTACTATTACTACTATTACTACTACTACTACTACTACTACTACTACTACTACTACTACCACCACCACCACCACCCTAAGGTACTGTGCGAAATATAATAGAGTTAATAGTCATTAATGATTACAACAAGAATATCTCCAGCAACAACAACAGCGACAACAACACCAACAACAGCGACAACAACAACAACAACAACAACAACAACAACAACAACAACAACAACAACAACAATAATAATAAAAATAATAGTAATGACAACAATAACAATATTAATAACAATAATGATAATAGTTTGAAAGATACGAACAACATCACTACGTTTAATCATAAAAGATAAAAAAAAGATCAGACAAAAATGTACATCAGCATTACAGCAGAGGCGGAAGGAAGTGTGAGGAGGGAGGGGAAAAAGAATGTTGGAGAACAGGATGGAGGAGGAGGGGGGTAAGGGAGGAAGGGAGAGAGAGGTATATAGTGATTGTTTTCTCCTTCCTCCGCGGGCAATGCGGAGAAGGAGGAGGAGGAGGAGGACGATGAAGAGTCCGGTTCTAAGAAGGAATGAAGGGAGGAAAAAATGAATGAATGAATGAAGAAAGGGAGGAAGGTAGATAGGAAGAAAGGAGTCTAGGTAGGCAGGTATGAAGGAAGGAAGGCAGAAAAGAATAGATGAGAAGGTTAGGAAAGAAGGAAGGAAGGAGGGAAGTGAGGAAGGAAGAAAGAAAGAAAGAGAGGCAGATAACGGATAGGAAAGAAGGAAGGAATGAAGGTAGATAGTTATGGAAGAAGAAGGGAAGTGAGGACGGGGGGAATGAAGGAAGAGAGGAGGGACGGAATGAATGACATGATGAGTGAAAGAAGGAAGGAAGGAATGAAGGGACGTGAGCCCTGATTTGAGCTACCGGACTGTCTGGCTGTCTTGCTCTCTGTCTGTCTGTCTGTCTCTGTCTTTGTTGTCTGTCTGTCTGATTATCTTTCCTCTTTCTGTCTGTGTATCTTTATTTTTCATCCATTGATTTGTATACCATTTGTTCCCTCTACCTGTTCACCTACCTGTTTAGTTATCATTATTTATATATTTACCTGTCTATCTCTATTTATCTATTATCTATCTATCTACCTGTATGTTTATTTTCTTCAGTCTATTAATCTCTGATTTTCCGTGTCTGTCTGTCTGTTTTTTTTATTTTTTTTATTCTGCATATTGATGTCTGTGTCTGGCTGGCTGGCTGCGTGCTTGCCCGCTACACACACACACACACACACATACACACACACACACACACACACACAGCACTGTACACTCTCTCTCTCTCTCTCTCTCTCTCTCTCTCTCTCTCTCTCTCTCTCTCTCTCTCTCTCTCTCTCTCTCTCTCTCTCTCTCTCTCTCTCTCTCTCTCTCTCTCTCTCTCTCTCTCTCTCTCTCTCTCTCTCTCACACACACACATACACACACACACACACACACACACACACACACACACACACACACACACACATACTCTAATAGTCACAGTCATCAACAAAGCAATAAACCTAGGGCTTCACCCTAACCTGGTCTCCTGGCTGGCTGATTTCCTGCACAAGCGTAAACAGGTGGTGAGATTTCAGGAGTGGCCTCCCTCCTCTACACCTTACTTGCAGGGTACCTCAGGGTCCAAAATGGGCCCTTTGTGCTTCCTTATCCTAATTAATGACGCCCTGACCCACACCCCACCGCTGGAAGTACGTGGACGACACCACAGTGGGAGTAACAGTTGACAACAGCAACCCAGATTATTCCCACCTCCAGGAAACACTACACAACCTACACACATGGACAACACAAAACATGGTCACCATCAACGACACCAAAACTACACTCCTACACATCAACACCTCCTCTGCCCCTGTTGCCCCCCCTGTGGTGTCCATCAACGACACTCCCCTCCGGGTAGTTACATCAGCAAAACTACTTGGAGTCACCCTGGACAACAAGCTCACATGGAAGGAGCACGTCTCCCAGCTCACCAGATCTGCCACCTATAAACTGTACCTGCTGAGGAGACTCAAAACGCTGGGGGCCCCTGGTGTGCGCTGGCGAGCGTGTACTCCTCGTTCATCCTCCCCAAACTGACATACGCGTCCCCAGCGTGGTCTTCCTCCATCAACATCACGCAGCGCCGCCAGCGAACGCGTCCAGAAGCGAGCCTGCAAAATCATCCTGGGCCCTCACTACACCAGCTACCAGGACGCCCTCGACTCCCTCCATCTCACCAGCCTACAACACCGTCACGAGACCCTACTACACCGGTTCGCAACCAAGCTTCTCAACCAGCCCAGACACAGACACATCCTCCCACCCGCAGTGAACCGCCCTCAGCACTCAGTGCGACACCACAACATTATTGCCCCGATACGGGCACGGACTGACCGCTATAAGAACAGCGCAGTGCCCGTGATGGTCAAATATATCAACAATGCAAATTAAGAGCAGCACAATTTGTATGTTTTGTAAATATTTTTCATTAGGACTTATTGTTGTTGTTATTATGATTATTATTATTATTATTATTATGATTACTATTATTATTATCATTATTATTATCGTGATTATTATGATTATTATTATTATCTTTACTATGATTATTGCTATTATTGTTATTTCTATTTTCCTTTTTATTTTCGATCATACTACTTTGTTCATTTGTCTCATTCATTTCATTTCATCTTCCATTGATGTATATTTTCAGCTCTAGGGCTGCCTGGTACTTCATGAAATAAACCGTTTATTATTATTATTATTATACACACACACACACACACACACACACACACACACACACACACACACACACACACACACTGTTACTACAACTTCAGAGTGATCTTTGTTATGGATCACAAACTAATCTGTCACAACACTTATTCACAGTTTATTTTTATATCGAGAGGCATACCACAGGGATCGATTATAGGGCCAATTCGTTTCCTTATTTACATTAATGATGTAATAAATGCTATCTTTAAGTTTCATTATGTTATATACGCAGATGGTACTAGTCTCTAATTAGCTGACAAAGATATTAGCTCCCTATGTTTAAACGCAAAACTGAGTCTAATCCATCAGTGGATAAAATATAATAAATTAAAACTCAACGTTTCTAAATTTACTTGTCTGTTTTTCAGAACAGATCAATAAAAAAATGCCTCCATTGCAGTGAGAAGGCGAAACATTAAGTATGTTCAGCCACACAAAATTCCTTGGGATATGAATATACGAATTTTTTTTATTTGAAGGTATATATATATATATATATATATATATATATATATATATATATATATATATATATATATATATATATCTATATATATATATATATATATATATATATATATATATATATATATATATATATATATATATATATATATATATATAATTGTGTGCAATCCCCCGAAGGTATTCGTCAAGAGGGACAATTCCATGTTTCCTGACAACAGGTGGAAGCCTCTGGATTCCCTCTGGATTTGTTTTATCTTCTTCTTTGTTGAATTGTTCCCTGCAATCAATCGCTCCATCTCTTGATCTATGTGGTGATTTTCTTTTATGAATTCCTTTATCATTGAATACACTCCCAAGTGATAACGTTCAACTACCGTTTCGAACCGCCTGTGCCAAGCCTCCAAGTTGTTGTTTGTTCTTGGAAGGTTGTAGGCTTGAAGATGATGAATACTCCACAGTCAGGGGCAAATCTTGGTGGATGATGCAATTGATTTCATCTTGGTCTTCCTCTTTCACGAGCGATAATCGGTCTTCCCAACACATAGGTTACTCCAAAATACTTATACACTGGCTCAACTTCATATGAAATATTGTTTGAGAGAGCAATAAACGCATCACAAAAAGAATGCAAGAGCAGACAGCTTTCTCAAACTTAAGGCCACATTGTCATTGGTTTTGTAGGCATCGACTAGACCATTCTTCTGAGTACTGTGATAGATACTTTGACATAAATGGAAAAAAACAGCCAGACACTCTGGCTTCTGGAAATTTATGTTGAAGAGCATTGATGCTTGCCACCTCAAAATCTAGTATCATAAAAGTAGGATTTAAGGGGGAAATTCGGTAATTTGGGTGAAAATTGTCGAAATTTTCAAACTTCGTGTATGGCGTCGTCACTCTTCACCCAACCGGGGTGACTGGTTGCCAGGCGCATAACGCCGCGTAAAGCGGATTTAAATGGCTGGACATTTAAATGCCTTCGCTGCGGACACGCCCTCTTATCCACTAAGCTTTGTTTTCCTTGTATTTCTTTCGTTTTTTCTGCTTTTTTCGGAATTTTTCTGATTGATAGCGGTGTACGATACTTTGGGTCTGTCTGGTGAGGAGTGGGAGCAATTGGCGTTCCGCATGGCCTTGGGCTCAGTGCGTGAAATAAGACGGGAGTGGATGTATGTACTCTCTTCACGTCATTCTCTATCTTCCATGGTGATGACTTTTGTGCGTTTGTTTTGTCGTACCGACTATAGTAAGTGACAATGCCACGTACGAGTGCAAAAAGAAAGTCGAAAAGTGAAGCAGGCCGCCAGAATATATTGAAAAGGTGGAAGAAATGTGACGATACGCATCAGCCACCCTCCCAGGAGGGTGTCAAAGAGTTCACAGCATATACGCCACGGAAAGCAGTAAAGAAGTCAATTTTAGATATATATAGTATATCAAGAGTATGTTATATAACCTAATATGATTATAACACGGGACCAGGAGCCTTGGTTTCTTTAGAGGTCTACCAGGCAAGGGAGAACTCACCTTCCGTAGGGGCTATACAGGTGACATAAACGTGATGTAAACATGGCCTGAACTACCTAAACAACCACTACCAACCTTCCAGGAATGGCCGAAGAGTTATATAAGTAAATATTTGGATTTGGTGCATGTTGGAGTGATTGTTATGGTGTATTGAAGATGTTCACACAAAAATGCGTTTTACTCAAAACTTGTTTTTGGCACACATAATGTTTAATAACTCTGTCAGTAATTGACCAATTTTAGAATTTTAAAAATTGATATTCATCCATTATGGGCTAGAAAACTTTGAAAAATGAATTTAAAAATTAAGTGAAGAACACAACCAAAAGCTCCAACTGCAACCGCTCCAGCCGATAGGTTGGAGAGCAAGCGCACAACTGTTACTTTTTGATTCGGTATTACTTCTAAAGCATTAAAATTGATTCAGAAGCACTGAGATGATCGTTTTTTGACATTTTATGCTTCAAATTACTTCTGAAGCATTAAAATTGATTCAGAAACAATGAGTTCATTGTTCTTATCATTTTATGTTTCAGAAGAATACTCATAAACAAAATCGGCATCGCCTCACCAGCCACTTCATGAAGCTTGGGATTCACAAACTCGTGAGGCAGCAGTGTGGAAGTGTTGGCGTTATCTTCCATATTATAAATTATAAATTGGTACAATGTTCGCTTTCTTCCACTCTAAAGGCACTTTACTTGCATTTATAGAGCTTGTTATTATGTCATAAATTGGTTCCAATAATTAATTTTAACACTCGTTTAGCACTTACCGCAGATTGCATCAGGTCCCATAGCTTTCCTTCCATCTAAAGTTTCCATCAGCCTCAACAGTTCCCCTTTCTCAACCTTTATATAATTTAGCTTCTCTTCATTACAATTTTCGAACCCCCTGTCAAAATCGTACTCTTTCGTAAATACTTTGATTTTTTTTTTATTTAATATTTCTGCAATTTCTTCGTCCTTCTCGTATAATACTTTTTTTTTTCTTTTAGTTTTTCTACTCCTTCATTTCCTTATAGCTTCCCATTTATGAATTTATAAAGCATTTTTGGTTCTTCCTTACAACTAGAAACTATCCTTTTTTTAAATTAGCTTCCTCTTCTCTCCTTATTTTCACATATACATTATTTATATATATATATATATATATATATATATATATATATATATATATATATATATATATATATATATATATATATATATATATATATATATATATATATATATATATATATATATATATATATATATATATATTCTAATTTGGTCTTTTCTTTAAATTCCTCCATGCCTTATTTCTGTTTCGTTTTGCTGTTTCACACCTCTATCCAAACCATGTTTTTCTCCTTTAGTTTTTTTTAATGTATAGTATGGAATATATATATATATATATATATATATATATATATATATATATATATATATATATATATATATATATATATATATATATATATATATATATATATATATATATATATATATATATATATATATATATATATATATATATATATATATATATATATATATATATATTGTTAAGAGCACTCAATAGGTTGTCTAGGGGAATTTTGTTAAGTGACCGAACACTCGAACATTTAAAAGGTGATGGAAAAAGTGAACTAGCTTAACCTTAATTTAATTTAATAGAATTAACAAAACAGTAGTATATCATGAAATCCACCACCTGTGGCAAGTGAAAAGAAGTGATCTTGCCGTATGGATAATGCTTAATGCAATATTTAATGGCAATACTCTAAGACAAGACAATAGTAAACCCTAATAAATGAATTCTAACACAAAACCACATGAACACAAGAAGATAGCACAAAACACGAAATACATAGCACAATAACAAATACACGAGATTCACCACCAGAAATGAGTCAGAGCATCACTGGTCACAAGAGTGTCGCACAGTATGCTTACAGACGAAGGAAGATGGACACCACTGCTATAAATCCGTATTCCTCGGGAGGTAAGAGGCACCTCAGCTACCTGGAAGACGACTGCTTGGGGTGGCGCGGCGAGGTATGCACGTCACCTCGCAATAGCCCGAGGTTGCGTCCGTTGTAGGTTCAGTAAAACAAGCCAGCGATATCTCGAATTAGTGCCGGGTGTTTTCCCAAGCTGAGAGGATAAGAAGTAACCAACAATGGGAGTGTTTGGGACAACAAGTAATAGCCCAGCAATACGTAGGGTAGAGTGCGAGGCTTGTGATATCTCCCCCCTGAAGACGACGCCACTGAGGAGGAGTGGAGTCATAGGGAGTTGACTTGGTGAAGACGAACCTTTAGACACGGGAGAGTGAGTCTGCGATGATGTTGTCGGTGCCTTTGATGTGGATGATGGTCAGGTTGTAAGACTGTAAGAGGAGGGACCATCGAAGAAGGCGTTGATTGGTAAACTTGCTTCGATTAAGGAAGGACAGAGGATTGTGGTCAGTATAGACTTGTAGGGGTTCTTGGGTTGGTTGGAGATAGCATTGGAACTTCCGTATAGCTGAGACGATCGCCAGGAGTTCTGTCTCGATGGTGTTGTACCGTTTTTGGTGGACGTTGAACTTGCTGGAGTGATACGCCACGGGGTGGAGAATGCCCTCCACCTCTTGCAGAAGTACAGCTCCCAAGGTAATGTCGCTGGCATCTGTTTGTAGGGAAAAGGGTTTTGTGAAATCGGGAGCGATGAGTACGGCACCCTGGGCCAGGAATTTCTTCAGTTGATTGAAGGCGGTTTGGCAGTCGTCCGTCCAGTGGTAAGTCACAGCCCCACTCGTGAGCCGTGTGAAAGGGACGGTAGCGGCCGCGAAGTTGGGACAGAACCTCCGGTAGTAACCTGCCATGCCCAGAAAACGCCGAAGAGCCTTCCGAGTAGTAGGGGCAGGGTACTCCAGGATGACGGAGACGTTGGCCTTTTTGGGTCGTACACAGCCTTGCCCCACTTCATGTCCCAGGTACGTCACCGTCGCTTTGTTGAATATGGTCTTGGCCAGATTGACGGTGAGATGTGCTCCCTGCAGTCTCGTTAGCACTTCCCTGAGTTGAATGAGGTGCTGCTCCCAATGCCATGTAAATATCAGAATATCGTTGAAGTAAATAGAAACACCCGACAAATCATTGAATAAATTATCCATAGCCCTTTGGAAGGTAGAGGGGGCATTCCTTATCCCAAAATGCATGACTGTATATTGGAAAAGCCCAAAGGGTGTGATGAAGGCTGATATTTGTTGGGCATTCTCCGTTAGTTGTATTTGATAATAACCCTTTAGTAAGTCTATCTTGGAGATATAATTAGCCTGTCCAACCTTGTCTATGAGATCATCTATTCGTGGCAGGGGGTAGGCGTCCGGGATCGTCACAGCGTTCACTCTGCGGTAGTCAGTGCAAAGGCGATGTTGTCCATTCTCCTTGGGGACGAGAAGACACGGTGACGCCCACGGGGATTGGCTTGGGATGGCCAACCCCTGCTGAAGTAGATAATCCACCTCCTGCCTCATCTGGTCACGCTTCTGAGGGTGTAGTCGGTATGGCGGGTGACGAAGAGGAGAGGTTTCTGGGAGGAGCTTTACATCATGGGAGGTTAGGTTGCACAGTTTAGGATGATCGCCGAAGACATCAGGGAATTGGTGGAGGATGGTAGTTAAGTCTTCTGCTTGAGTGGGAGATAAGTGTGCTAGATTCTCCCCTAGGTGACTAAGTATGAAGGAGTTTTTAATACCTTCTGTGCCAGTGATATGGGTGGTGACATCTCCAATTACAGACACATTAATAGTACATATAGCTTTCTCCTTTGTGTCAGGTGCAAGGTTAGGTCTAGTCTTGTACAATTTTAATAAGTTAATGTGATCAATTGAGTGCTCTTACGGCGGTCATGAGTATTTATGATGTAGTTATTGTCACTGACCTTCTTATTGATGGTATATGGACCATGGTATTTAGCCTGTAAGGGTGAACCAGAGACTGGGATGAAAGCTAAGACTTGGTCACC
This sequence comes from Eriocheir sinensis, assembly GCF_024679095.1. Lineage (NCBI taxonomy): Eukaryota > Metazoa > Arthropoda > Malacostraca > Decapoda > Varunidae > Eriocheir > Eriocheir sinensis. Next base: position 133,976 of record NW_026111673.1, read on the forward strand.
CTCATTAAATGTTCTTACTTTAGCTTTAATGTCAAAATGCTCTTTCATTACCCCTTGAGATAGTTTGAGATTGCTGCGGGCGAAAGAGCGAACCTTGTCAAAGGTATTCTTAAGTTTCTCAATATACTTAGTGACTGTGACAAACTTACAAGTAGTGTCACTGAGCAACTGGTCTTTGATAAAGTACTTTAAGTGGTCCTCTCACCTTATGACCAAATAGTAGCTCAAGGGGGGAAACACCAAGGGACTCGTTGGGTGTCTCTCGTATGGCGAATAGGACGAAAGGTAAAGCCTCGTCCCATTCCTGCTCCTCATCATGACAAAACTTGCGGAGAAGAGCCTTAAGGGTCTGGTGACATCTCTCCAAAGCACCTTGTGATTGGGGATGGTAGGCTGTAGATAGAGTCTGCTTAATTCCAAGTTCTGCTAGGACTGCTGCAAAGAGATCGCTCGTGAAATTAGTGCCTCGGTCACTTTGAATTTCCCTAGGTATGCCAAAGGTAGTGAACAATTGGGTGAGTTTAGTTACAATTGTTTTGGCGGTGATGTTTCTTAGGAGAAAAGCTTCAGGATATCGGGTAGTTGGACACATAACAGTGAGGATGTATTGGTTTCCTTTCGGGTTTTGGGCAATGGGCCAACAATGTCTATAATTATCTTGTGGAAAGGTTCCTCAGGCACTTGGATGGTTTGGAGAGGGTACTGAGGAATGCTTTGGTTTGGTTTCCCCATAACCTGACAAGTGTGACAAGAATTAATCATTGCTGTAACATCCTTTCTTAGACCGGGCCAGTAAAAATCATTAAGTAATTTGTCACAAGTCTTTCTTATTCCTAGATGTCCTGCAAATTTACCATGAGCGATCTTCATGACTGGCTCTCTTAAGTTGATTGGCAATACAATTTGGTAAATTTCTGCCCAAGTGGCATAGTCTGGAAGTTTAGGTGGTTTAAATAGCCTATAAGTACTTTGTCATGGTAATAGAAAGAAGGGGAATGTGTGATCTGATCGTTAGGAATGACTTGGGCATGGAAACGAGACAGGGTGACATCTTCTCGTTGAGCTTCAGCGAGTAATTGTTCAAAAAATACTTTGCCAAGGTTTACGTTAGATGTATGGGGAGTGGTAGTTGGCAAGGGCTGAAGCGGCATCGGAGCAGTTGCTCTAGTCTGTGCACGGGTAACGGCACAACTAGGGAAGAGGTGTGGCTGCTCCTTTTCCATGTCAGCTGTGGGATTATAAGTTAGTGGTGGGTTATTGGTGATAAGGGGTGGAATGACTAACTCACCAGCCAGATCATTAGCTAACAGGAAGTTAGCGTGAGGAATGGGCAAGGACTTGTCATCACTGACAGCAACGGTCACTGTTCCCCTGACAAGCGGACAATTAAGGTGCACCTTAGCCAGAGGTACGGGGAATGTCTGGTGAAAATCCTTAAGAAATACCTTCTCCCCAGTGTACTTCCGTTCTACTCCTGGAAGTGCAGATATCAAGAGGATTGACTGGGCAGAGGCAGTATCCCGCATAATCTGAATAGAGCGCTCCTCAGAGTCAGTGTTGAGGGAGACAGTGCCTTGTGACCTGAAGGGTTTAAAAGGATCATCAACAGGGAGTGAATCTGAGGTATTCAGTGAAGCAATAGGTCTAGAAAATGTATCTACTTTAGCCGCTTTACATCTAGGGTCAGGACAGTTCTTTATGAGGTGGTCAGTTTTCTTACAAAAAGAGCAGGATTTTTTTTTTTTTTTTTTTACAGCAAAGGAGACAGTTCAAGGGCACACAAAAAGCAAACATTAATGAAAAAAAAAGCCCGCTACTCACTGCTCCTAAAAAGAATCCAAAGAGGTGGCCGAAAGATAGGTCAGTTTTGGGAGGAGAGGTGTCCTGATACCCTCCTCTTGAAAGAGTTTAAGTCGTAGGCAGGAGGAAATACAGATGAAGGAAGATTGTTCCAGAGTTTACCAGCGTGAGGGATGAAAGAGTGAAGATGCTGGTTAACTCTTGCATAAGGGGTTTGGACAGTATAGGGATGAGCATGAGTAGAAAGTCGAGTGCAGCGGGGCCGCGGGAGGGGGGGAGGCATGCAGTTAGCAAGTTCAGAAGAGCAGTCAGCGTGGAAATATCGATAGAAGATAGAAAGAGAGGCAACATTGCGGCGGAATTTAAGAGGTAGAAGACTATCAGTATGAGGAGGAGAGCTGATGAGACGAAGAGCCTTAGCCTCCACTCTGTCCAGAAGAGCTGTGTGAGTGGAGCCCCCCCACACATGAGATGCATACTCCATACGAGGGCGGACAAGGCCCCTGTATATGGACAGCAACTGTGCAGGCGAGAAGAACTGGCGGAGACGGTACAAAACGCCCAGCCTCGAGGAAGCTGATTTAGTAAGAGATGAGATATGAAGTTTCCAGTTGAGATTTTGAGTTAAGGATAGACCGAGAATGTTTAGTGTTGAGGAAGGTGATAGCTGGGTGTTGTCAAAGAATAGGGGATAGTTGTTTGGAAGATTGTGTCGAGTGGATAGGTGGAGAAACTGTGTTTTTGAGGCGTTGAAGGACACCAGGTTCTTCTTGCCCCAATCGGAAATAATAGTAAGGTCTGAGGTTAGGCGTTCTGCAGTCTCCAGCCTTGAGTCGTTAAGTTCCTGAAGGGTGGGTCTTCTATTAAAAGAAGTTGAATAATGCAGAGTGGAATCATCGGCGTAGGAATGGATAGGACAGTTCGTTTTGGAAAGAAGATCATCAATGAACAACAGAAAAAGAGTGAGAGATAGGACAGAACCCTGTGGGACACCACTGTTAATAGATTTAGGAGAAGAACAGTGACCGTCTACCACGGCAGAAATAGAACGGTCAGAAAGGAAACTGGAGATAAAGGTACAGAGAGAAGGATAGAAACCGTAGGAGGTAGTTTTGAGAGCAAAGATTTGTGCCAGACCCTATCAAAAGCTTTTGATATGTCCAATAGCAAAAGTTTCACCGAAACGGCTAAGAGAGGATGACCAAGAGTCAGTTAAGAAGGCTAGGAGATCACCAGTAGAACGCCCCTTGCGGAACCCATACTGGCGATCAGATAGAAGGTCAGAAGTGGAAAGGTGCTTTTGAATTTTCCGGTTAAGGATTGATTCAAAAGCTTTAGATAGACAAGAAAGTAAAGCAATAGGACGGTAGTTTGAGGGATTGAAGCGGTCACCCTTCTTAGGTACAGGCTGTATGAAGGCATACTTCCAGCAAGAAGGAAAGGTAGATGTTGACAGGCAGAGGCGAAAGAGTTTGACCAGGCAGGGTGACAGCACGGAGGCACAGTTTTTAAGGACAATAGGAGGCACTCCATCAGGTCCATAAGCCTTCTGAGGATTGAGGCCAGAGTGATAGTGGACTTAGAATCAGTACCTACAGGTCTACCATCTTTCTGAATACTTGCACCTGACTTAACAACAGGCTGAGTTTTCTTCTCTCCCGAGAATGTAGGGCGATGTACTAAGGAAAACACATCTGCTATTTGTGCAGCTTTGAGTAGGGCTGTCTCATCCTTGTCTGTGATGTGCAACATGATTGAGTATGGGATCTTACGTTTGAATTCCTCCAGCGCTACGAGGTTTACCAGATCATCGAAAGTGGTAACTGACGCAGACTTGAGCCATTTCTTAAGAGCCCTGAGTTTTTCTGAGGCGAACTCTAAGTAGGTTTGACCGGCAGGTTTGTTCAGGTTGCGGAAGTTTTGTCGGTATCTTTCTGTGGTTACTGCATAGACTGTAAGTATGGCATTTTTTACTACCTCATAGTCGGTGTTATCTTGTACTCTATCTAGCACGCTTAGAGCCTTCCCAGTGAGCTTTGGCTTGACGAGCCATGTCCAATCCTCTTTAGGTAACTGAAAATGGGTGGCAGAGGATTCGAACTCTCTAAAGAATGCTTCAGGATCGTAATCTGAGAACTGAGGTAAAAGAGGCAGAAACTTAGTTACTTGTATCTTATTTGGTGTTTGAGAGGCGTGACCCTGATTCTGAAGTAGAAGTTGAAGCATTTGTAATTGATGTTCACGGTCTTTTTCCTCTCTTTCACGTTCGCGTTCACGTTCTTTTGCTTTTTCCTCTCTTTCACGTTCGTGTCCCTCTCTTTCATACTCTAATTTCATTTGTAATGCCTACATTTTAACTTTCTCAATTTCCAAGAGAAGCATGGGGTCTGAAGGACCTTTTGAAGCGGTTGTTTCGGACTGAGGGCTAGCTCCCTGTTCCTTTCCGAGATGAGTTAGAATGAGAGTCATTAACTGATGTTTCCTGGTCTCGTGAGTGAACTGGATGCCAAAATTTGTGGCGATGTATTTGAACTGGTCTTTAGTAACTTTCGCAACTTTAAGTTCCTCAGCAGATGGATTACCGACAAACTCTTCCGCATTGAACTGAGTATCCATGGTGGTTGTCACCGCAGTTATTTGCACGTCAATATGAAAAATAAGAACCCACAGTAGGGTTAGAGAGATGCACTGAGCGCAAGTCTTTCCGGATTTCAAGGACCTCTTTCAGCTTTGTACCGACGCTTCGGCTAGTGGACTAGGAGCCGCTCTGATGCAAACAGATAAGTCCGGCAAAAAGCATGTGATAGCGTTCGCCAGTCGAGTACTAACAGCTCCGGAAAAGAACTATTCTGTTACCCACCTAGAGGCTCTCGCCATTGTGTGGGCTCTGAAGCATTTTCGTGACACAGTGATGGGGTACATAATTGTGGTGTATACGGACCACGCGGCCATAACTGATCTTTTCAAGGGAAAAAACCTACACGGTCGTCTGACAAGATGGTTCTTAACGATCCAAGCATACAATCCGGAGATAAAATATATCACCGGGAAAACAAATGTGGTCGCAGATGCCTTATCTCGGAATATTCCGATAGGCGCGATTACCACCCCAGAGGTCATCCACAACTTCACTTCACCTGAGCTACACATTGCTCAGCGAGACCACCCTGTGTGGAAGAGGTTAATTTACGCCCTCGAGTCGGGAGACGAGTCAAACCTTCCTGAATTGCCAGTTTCCTTTTCACAATTCTTCCTATCAGAGGACAGCCTCCTTTTAGGTCATGGCCAACCAAACCGGTACCTATAGAACAACTGGTCATCCCAGACAAATACGTTCCCGTGACGCTTAAGCTGGTCCATAACACACCCATTGCGGGTCACCCAGGAAGAGACAAGACGCTATCTGTCACCAGACGAAAATTCTACTAGCCCACATTACGGGTTGATGTAGAAAAACATGTCGCACATTGCGTCGTTTGTGCTAAGCACTAGGGGTCCGTCAAAGGGCCTGTTGCAATACCCAGTACCAGAGGCACCATGGGATGTTGTTAATATAGACTTATTACAGCTCCCCCAGAGCCAACATGGTTCGCGCTACTTATTGGTGTGCGTCGACCAGTTCTCTAGGTTTCTAGTTCTAGCGCCTCTCAAGGACAAGACAGCCACACGCGTGGCCCATGCCCTCGTGACTCACGTGTTGTGTCCACATTCGTCTCCTCAAATTCTTTTGAGTGACAATGGCACCGAGTTTAGGAACTCAGTATTGAGCGAAATATGCGTTCAGTTTAACATTACGCAATCCTTCATCACAGCTTACCACCCAGCTGCTAATGGGTTGGCGGAGAGGGCTAATAGGAAAATCTTACAGGTTCTCAGGCCTATCGTGAACGATCTCCACGATAACTGGGAGGACTGGCTATCGCATATAACCGCTTCCATAAATACGTCGGTAAACGACTCTACGGAGAAGTCTCTCTACTACATCTTATATGGGGCGGAGAAACGTATTCCGTACGACCTCCTAACAATCCCACAACAACCTCTCTACAACATTGATAAATACGCACAACAGCAGGCATATGTTTTCCAAGATACACTCAGAAGTTAGGTGTACGTTAAAAGCTACGAAGGTTGAAATGATGTCAAAACAACACAAACAGGATGTCCCGGTGAAATTAAAAGAGGGTGACACAGTCATGATTAAGCAAGCGGAAAGGAGTTCGAAACTGGGGGCTAAATTTGTGGGTCCTTACCGAGTTGTTCGGAATGTCAGGGAAAATCGGTTCGAGGTTCTCGAGTCGAATAGTGGAGTCAGTCTAAAAGTTCAGTGATCGTCTGAAAGTACTTCCCTCACCTTTGGACCTTGATATTGGTAATTCCCCCTCAGAGTCAAATGTTCAACAAGATAATCCCAACACCCATAGCTATAACTTGAGACCACGAGTTTAAATACTTCATTCCCATCACTTTCAGATCATGATGTTGCGTTTTCTGATCATCTTGTTGTCCCTCGGCTCCCTGCTTGCAACAACGCCCATCCACCTGAAGCCTGGTGCCCTCACGACACACATAGGAGAGGTCTTCCTCATAGAAGATGTGCTCCTCGTAAAATATCCATATACTTCCTTGACCAACACATCTGACACAATCAGGATAGTCTCAGAAAAAACTACTCGGCATGGCAGACGCCATACGGGGTACCATGACTAGGGAATCAAAGGCACCTTCTAGTACCAACTCTCTGACTCTTTTTCAACTACTGGAGGATAGGATTCTGTTCTTACGGGGAAAGGTTAATGAGGTAGACATGGATTATAGTTTTCACTCAGTTCACTCTCGGGTAAAGAGGGGGTTGCTCAACATCGTTGGGTCCGCCTCAAAGTTCCTTTTCGGTACGGCTACCGACGAGGACGTACGCGATTTGCGGGACCACTACGCTCATGTACTTTCCTTTGGTGCCCGAAATCGCAGGGTGATTAACGCCAATTGTAGAAAACTTGCGCGGTTGCGTACTAACATTGAGGAACTGCTAGAGCAGACAAATAAGATGGTAGAGGTTATCAACATAGTTGTCAAACAGATCGACCAGGTGAATCAGTTTCTCCTCCTAGATCAGGCCTTGCATGTATTGGAAAACGTCATTAACTCTGTCGCAACGGCAAATCAGCAGGTTATTAGCAACATGGTTGATGCAGCGCACGGTAGAGTCACACCTGCCTTGTTCCCTCTTCACGATTTGAGAACGACTGTCCATATCGGGTATCAAAATTATAGCTTAACACCTTTATTCACCCCAGACATGAGTCAATATTTTTACCCCTTGATTGAGTCCAGCCTCACCCCCGATGCCATAATCATTCATGTTTCATTTCAGACGGCGGACTTGTTTTAGGCACACGAAATTGTCCCGTTCCCTTTTTCAGCTAAGGACAGTGTGTTAGCCCTGGACACGTCCCCGTCTCTTGTTCTAATCGCGAAGGATTTCGCTCTGTATTCAACGGGTAGCTACTCATTCTTGCAATATTGCAAGGAGACGGTCTTCGGGCGATTCTATTGCTCTGCGTCTCTCTTTGCCTTCCTACCAGTTCGGGGAGGGGTATGCGAGATCGCCCTCACCCGCGTGAACGCGTCTGACGCTCTTTCCCTGTGCCCTTACAAGCAACTAACACCAACGCCTGTTTTCCATAAAAACTTTCAGGGTCTGCATTATTTTTATTTCCCTCAGTCATTCTATGTAACGGTCATCTGCCCGGAGGGTACCACTTATCAACGGGTTACTGGTCACTATGCCATAGCGGAAGCATGATATATCCGCTCCACTAACATAACAGCGTACCCGTCCCGGATCCGTCTGGTTTTCACGGCCAATATATCCCATCGAGTGTTTCCTCTACGGTCTCTCGATAACATTCACTTCTCCAGCATCTCTTATGTGACTAATTCCCTTAATTCATTGTCTTTCGCAAACAAAACAGAGTTTGCGGAAACCCTGGAGGAAACGCTGCCTGACTATTTGCATCTCCCCTACCTGTATCCGGGATTTTTTTGTACCAATGTTTCTGATGTTCGTCAGTCTCGTCGTCATGTGCTACCTTATTAGGAGAAACTCTGTCCTGCACGATTATTTGGTTGTGCAGACACGGCGACTGGATGCAGGGAGGCCACTGGCAAGGCAGTTTTTCCTTTTCTCCGACAATTCAGGGGACAGAAACCTGGCTGCTCCTAAACTTAACATTGTACTGTGTTTCACTACTGTATTTTTTTTAGGAGCTAGATGAACGTTTCATTGTCTGTAACTATGCCAGTTGATAGCTTCTAATACATGTGTCCTTATATTTATCTTTTGAGAGATTTCTTATGTTTCATGTCACACACGTTGTGGTTTACCTCTCACTATTAAACTATATCTCCACATATGTTCTTACTTAGCCAGTGTTTTAATGTAATTGTATCAAAGGCAGTCTGCTTGACAAACTCCCACTATGTATGTTCATGGTAACTAGACTGCTATTTCGATTTTTATATATCGCGAGGTCGCGATCACTGGTAGGTGACCGAGCAGTGTTATAGTAGGATATCAATGTATTATTATTATTATTTAATATCACCACGAATTAGGCATACAATTGTCAATGGAAAAACCCACGACAGATAGATCACGCCACCTTATAGGAATGTCGTCCGTCAGTGTTTACCGTCTCAGTTTTGTATACTTCGAATTTCGATGGTGCGCAGAGGTCACCTTGACGTACGTGACCAATTGTAACAATTATTTTCCAACCTGTAACCCGTCACTCCTTCACGAGAGTCCGACTGACACACAACGACAGTCACTCTCGCTCCGACGCTCGTGTACATAGTCTACGAATATATTCACCTTAAGGAAGCTGAAGTCTTAATCAACGCCCTTTAAACGCCCCCCGACAAGCCCTTTACAAGATAACAATCGTTTAGCAACAAAAGCACTAACAGTAGATTATAATCCCGGACAGGCCCCCCAAAAATGTTACGAGCACTCAGTAGGTTGTCTAGGGAAATTTTGTTTAGTTACCGAACACTCGAACATTTAAAAGGTGATGGAAAGAGTGAATTAGCTTAACCTTAATTTAATTTAACATAATTAACAAAACAGAAGTATATCATGAAATCCACCACCTGTGGCAAGTGAAAAGAAGTGATCTTGCCGTACGGATAATGCTTAATGCAATATTTAATGGCAATACTCTAAGACAAGACAATAGTAAACCCTAATAAATGAATTCTAACCCAGAACCACATGAACACAAGAAGATAGCACAAAACACGAAATACATAGCACAATAACAAATACACGAGATTCACCACCAGAAATGAGTCAGAGCATCACTGGTCACAAGAGTGTCGCACAATATGCTTACAGACGAGGGAAGATGGACACCACTGCTATAAATCCGTATTCCTCGGGAGGGAAGAGGCACCTCAGCTACCTGGAAGACGACTGCTTGGGGTGGCGCGGCGAGGTATGCACGTCACCTCGCAAAAGCAAGCCGGCGAGATCTCGAATCAGTGCCGGGTGTTTTCCCAAGCTGAGAGGATAAGAAGTAACCAGCAGTGGGAGTGTTTGGGACAACAAGTAATAGCCCAGTAATACGTAGGGGAGAGTGCGAGGCTTGTGATAGTATTCACGCAAGAGGATCGAACGACTATTCAGGAAAAGGTGCAGGTGTACGAGGGCGGGGATGGCGATAAATTGAGGGATATAATCATTACCAGGCAAGTAGTTCAGGATGAGATAGATAAGCTTAAGAATAATACGTCGCCAGATCATAACGGGATATTTCCGAGGGTATTAAAGGAATTAGGTGATGTACTCAGTGACCCACTAACCGACATCTTTAAGATGTCGGTAAATACTGGCTATGTGCCCAGCCTATGGAAAGTAGCTAATGTGACGCCAATTTTCAAAAAGGGGGACAAGTCGGGTGCTTCAAACTATCGCCCAATTAGCTTAACATCGGTTATAGGCAAGATGCTGGAGTCCATAATAGCCAGGAACATTCGGGAGCATCTATAAAAACACAGCTTAATTCATGACTCGGAGCATGGGTACACGACAGGTAGGTCATGCCTCACCAATCTCTTGTCCTTCTACAGTAAAGTATTTGAGGCGGTAGACAGAGATACATATTATGATGTAATCTATCTTGATTTTAGTAAAGCGTTTGACAAAGCTCCTAACCAACGACTGTTGCTTAAATTACAGGCTCTCGGTGTAGAGGGTAAAGTTTTGAACTGGGTCAAGGCGTGGCTTAGCAATAGGAAGCGAAGAGTGCAAATCAATGGTAAAGGATCTGACTGGGGATGTGTTACGAGTGGGGTCCCACAAGGTTCGGTATTAGGTCCACTCTTTTTTATTATTTATATCAATGATCTAGATACAGGAATTAATAGTGATGTCAGTAAGTTTGCAGATGATACCAAGATCGGTAGAGTAATTGAGTCGTATCAGGACGCTAGTATTCTTCAGGATGAACTAAACCGATTGTATGACTGGGCGGATAAATGGCAAATGGAGTTCAATGTAGGAAAGTGCAGTATTCTGAGTGTAGGTAGGAGCAACCCCTCTCACAACTATTTTTTTTTTCTACGTTGTTGCCTATTGCGCCGGTAGGCATCTTACCAGTGGGGCCTGATGGTCGGCCCAAGGCTTCTTCCAGGTGGGGCCTGATGGTCGGCCCAGCCCGTTCTGGCGCAGGCGTGTGTTTATAGTGGCGCCATCTTGCATTGGCTCATGCTGCCCCCCGGAACTCGTTCTTGATTCGCTTGGACGGCTTCCTCTAGAGTCCGGGTTGATGGGTGGTCTTCAGGACAGCATGTGGGTAGTTTTAAGCCACTCGGCGGTGACTGAAAAATCCGAGTGGTAGCGTGAGGATTCGAACCCGCGTCGTCCATCACGCGGCGAATGTGGGTCCAGTACGCTATCACTTCGGCCACCGCCTACCCTAAATGACATTCTCATAAGCAGGTCTGGGTACGAGAGAGATTTAGGGGTCTTAGTGAGCTCTGATCTCCGTCCAAGGGCGCAATGCATTCAAGCTAGAAATCGAGCAAATAGGGTACTGGGATTTATTTCAAGGAGCGTAAGCGGACGTGTTTGAGGCACATTCACTTCTCCTGCATCTCTTATGTGACTAATTCCCTTAATTCATTGTCTTTCGCAAACAATACAGAGTTTGCAGAAACCCTGGAGTAAACGCTGCCTGAATACTTGCATCTCCCCTACCTGTACCCTGGATTTTTTGTGCCAATGTTTCTGATGTTCGTTAGTCTCGTCGTCATGTGCTACCTTATTAGGAGGAACTCTGTCCTGCACGACTGGATGCAGAGAGGCCATTGGCAAGGTAGTTTTTCCTTTTCTCAGACAAGTCAGAGGACAGAAACCTGGCATTCCCCTGCTCCTATACTTAACATTGTACTCTGTTTCACTACTGTATGTTTCACTACTGTATTTTTTTAGGAGCTAGATCAACGTTTCATTGTCTGTAACTATGCCAAATTGTTAGTTTCTTTTACATGTGTCCTTATATTTATCTTTTGATATATTTCTTATGTTTCATGTCACACACGTTGTGGTTTACCTCTCACTATTTATATTATAACTCCACATATGTTCTTACATAGCCAGTGTTTTAATGTAATTGTATCATAGGCAGTCTGCTTGACAAACTCCCACTATGTGTGTTCATGGTAACTAGACTGCTGTTTAGATTTTTGTATATCGCGAGGTCGCGATCGCTGGTAGGTGACCGAGCAGTGTTATAGTAGGATATCAATGTATTATTATTATTATTATTTAATATCACCACGATCTAGGCATACAATTGTCAATGGAAAAACCCACGACAGATAGATCACGCCACCTTATAGGAATGTCGTCCGTCAGTTTTTACCGTCTCAGTTTTGTATACTTCGCATTTCGATGGTGCGCAGAGGTCACCTTGACGTACGTGACCAATTGTAACAATTATTTTCCAACCTGTAACTCGTCACTCCTTCACGAGAGTCCCACTGACACACAACGACAGTCGCTCTCGCTCCGACGCTTCTTGTACATATAGGCTACGAATATAATTCGCCTTAAGGAAGCTGAAGTCTTAATGAACGCCCTTTAAACGCCCCCTGGCAAGCCCGTTACAAAACAGTAGGTTATTATTTCGCTAAATACACAGTTATTGGTAGCCTACTCCGGAAAACAATAATCTCTCTCTCTCTCTCTCTCTCTCTCTCTCTCTCTCTCTCTCTCTCTCTCTCTCTCTCTCTCTCTCTCTCTCTCTCTCTCTCTCTCTCTCTCACACACACACACACACACACACACACACACACACACATCATCATCATCATCTCCCACGTTTAAATATTGGAAAAATTGAAATATGGAAATGCTACGGAATGAGTTAAGATGTGGAAAGCTAGACTAATAAGGTGTGTGTGTGTGTGTGTGTGTGTGTTCTACCGGAGTAAGCTATGAATTTGCACACCTAACATCACCAAAATGTGGGGCGCAAACTTGGCGAACGGACTGTTTTGGGGGCCATAATAGGTAGCGAGCTAATGATCCATGAGACATCCTAAAGTTAAATCAAAGTATGTGCTTATCTTTGTATTGGCTAATGATCCATGAGACATCCGAGAGTTAAATCAAAGTATGTGCTTATCTTTGTATTGGCTAACGATCCATGAGACATCCTAGAGTTAAATCAAAGTATGTGCTTATCTTTGTATTCATTCATACACACACTGGTAATATTTATGTGGGGTCTGATTCACTTATTAGAGTGAAATTCTATTGTGAAAAACAGTCACAAATTCCTGTCACTGGTAAAAATGAAACTAATAATTGAAATTTTGCCACCATGAAATATGCACAAAAAGATAAATATGAAAGCTCACGAAGTCACAATAAGTGACACGAGCTGCTTTATGCAGTAAAACTATGCTATTTAAGGTATCTGATACCCACAAAATAGCGGGCGCTTCTGCCTTGGGCTACAGACAGTTGCCAGATCGTCGTACTCAGCCGATTATATTTCTCGACTCCCTGCCCCCGAAATGTCATCTGGGCTCCAATAACGAAACTAATTTATAGTTATCGATAAAAAAAAAAAATAGATTCTAATGTTTCTTGGCGATAGTTAGGCGTCAGAAACCGGGTAATACTAATCTCTGAGTACGAGAATTTGGCAACGGTGCTATACATATTTTCATATTATTGTTCTGTTGTTTATTCAATGTTGCGTTCAAGAAAAAGAATACTCATAATTTTAATTAGTTTTTAGTTATAAAGATTCTTTACGAAATACAATTATATGTAAAACTACCTCCTCTACCTTAGGAAACGTCCTGAATCCTGGATCGGCTATGATGATGTTAGGTGCGCCTATAGCTTGTGTATACTTCGATTATGTTATATCTACTTATTACTACTATATATTTTAAGCATCATAAATATAAGCATTTTAACATTGGATGCTGGACGACATAAAACACAAGTGAATATAACAGTAGGCTATCTCGCAAAAGTAAACTTTAAAATAATAGATTGCTCCTGAAAAAAAGTTAATTAAGACGTATTTCTGGAGTAGAGAACAAAGTACATTTACGTACCTCTCATACAGCACACAGTTTTGGGCAGAGTGGTGATGCTATAATAAACTGGTGGGGTGCTGACCTAGGAGGGTAGAAGGGCCAGGACACAGCTGAGGGGGGGGAGGGGGTTAAGGAAGGCTGCTGGGTACATTATATTACAAAAGATACGCTCAATGTTGCAACTCCTCTATTATCATAAATCTCATCATTACGTTTAGACAGACGACCACAATATTGTTCTTACCTTGGTCAGTTGTTTGTTGATGAAACTCAAAGCATTTCGTCATTCCACTCGTGTGTCGTCGTGCACTTCCTCCTCCTTCACCTGATCTCGGGTCACTGACACGCCCACGCCCATGCCCACGGGCAACGGTCATTAAGTTTGTCGCGCTTTTCGTAGGATGGCGACAGCGTTACCTTCATACACGTAGTTGTGTGTGTGTGTGTATATATATATATATATATATATATATATATATATATATATATATATATATATATATATATATATATATATATATATATATATATATATATATACATATATATATATATATATATATATATATTCGGGCACTGGTTTGTGGTGTAGGCGTCCATGGCAGAGGCCAGACGGGCCGATCTGTCGCCGTTGGGACGGCGGTTAATGGTACAGACCATGTCCCGCGAAGCTTCTACCGAGGCGGTGTAGGCGGGCAGTGCCACGTCGGCCAGCCGTCTCACGCCTAAACCTCCAAACCGCAGCGGCAGGGAGGCCTGAGACCAAGCGTTGTCGTCAAGCTGTGCGTTGCAGCTGCGTGAAGTCGCTTCCCGCATCAGCTCGTCGATGGCCCGCAAGGACTCTCCAGCCGTATAGATTGGTGCTGCGCGCAGCAGGTACGTGGCTCTCGGCACTGCTGCGTACCTTGACAGGAAGAAGAGGGCAGCGTGGCATGAGCGTCCTGGTGATATCCTCGATATTGGTTAAGGCTGCTTCTTTGCCATGGGCGTGAATACGGGCGCCCAGGATGGAGAGGCTTGTGAGGGGTGTTGGGTGGGCGACACTGAGGAATGTGTCGATATGAGGGCCGGCGCTCGCGTCGTTGTCGGCGGAGGCTCCGTCGTTGGTGTAGTGGGCGGCGCCGTCCCTCCTGCAGGCTTCGTTTGCTTCTGCACGTAAAGTCTGGCCTTCTCCTTCCGTGCTGGTGCCCCCTTGGCCGTCGAGATGGGTGATCTCGCATTTACGCGAGTTGATCTCGAGGCCTAATTCTCGGAGGGTCGGGAAAAGGCGGTGCAGGTCGGCAGTGACGGTCTCTATGGGCCCAGCTAAGGTGCCGTCATCAAGGAACCACAGATTGAGGGGCGATCTGAGGGTCTGTAAGGCCGGATCCACCGCGAGGGCGAAGAGTATCGGGCCCAAAGGGTCGCCTTGCTGCACGCCGCGGCTGGACCAAAGGTGGAGGGGCGAAGGCTGTGAGTAGGCTTGTGACACCAGTGGTGCGGCAGCGGGGAAACGTCGGATAACCTCTCGGAGCACTACCGACCTGTGAACGGAGTTGAAAGCATTGGTGAGGTCGAGTCTCGCGATGACATGGTTGGGGGTTCCATTATGGGTGTCGACGTACTCTCGCACGGCGTGGACCGCCGCCTCGCAGCCCATCCTCACACCGACGCCCAGCTGAACGGCAAGGTCGGAGGCAACCCGGTGACGGTGTCTTTTGGGGATGTGCTGCAGCAACCTGTTGCTTGCTTTAAGGTCGGCTAGCTCCGTGGCCATATCGTCAGGTGGCGCCTCGTTCTCCGCGGATGCGTCGTGGACTGCGTCACGCAGGTTGACGTCACGGAGGCAGGCGTCGCAGTGCCAGGTTGGTAGCTGGGAAGCCTGGGCTTGTGTGATGCCAACGCTGGTGAGGTGGTGGGAGCGGTCGCACTCAGCGCATTTCAGGGTCTGCTTGGGCCGGTTGACTTGATTGCAGGTAGAGCAGTGGAGCTCATCCTCGGTTGGCCACTGGCTGCTAGGCCCCGGGTCTGCGTGCAATCCAGCCTCGAGACAGCGACGCATCCGGCATGGTGCACAGGACGTGCGGCCGCCGCGAACCTGAGGACAGTTGCCGAAAGAACTCCCTGCAAGGGCGGCAGGTCGTGGCTCCGTTGCGGGCGTTGGTGGCGTTAGTGTCCCCGCACACCACGCATGCCCGGCCCGCGGGACATGCGGGTGCCATGGTGCAAGGCGGCTGGCGCGTGGCCGGCCTCGCGGGGGCAGCTTCGGTAGGGCGGTGGCTACCCTAGGGTTGGTGGAGTGGGTGAGGCGGTGGCTGCCATGACGTTGGGAGAGGGGGTGACGCGGTGGCTCTCATGACACTTGCGGCGAGGGGAGGAGGCGGGGACAGCTCAGCGGCCTGTGTGTGTGTGTGTGTGTGTGTGTGTGTGTATAAGAGAGAGAGAGAGAGAGAGAGAGAGAGGGGGAGGCGGCGGCATTAGCTAGAAAGGGAATGGGAAAGAGAAGGGGTGTGGCAAGTGAGGCTTACACTAGCAGGTGTGGAGGGTGGAAGGACTATAGGAGAGAGGTGTGAGGTGTGGGGATGAGTCGGGGAGAGTACTTAGTGTGTGTGTGTGTGTGTGTGTGTGTGTGTGTGTGTGTGTGTGTGTGTGTGTGTGTGTGTGTGTTCGTGACGGGGGAGGGGGGTTAGAAGGGCCGGGTGGTAAGTGTGGTGTTGAGAAGGGGGGCACAGGTGTTTGCGGGGGAAAGTGTGGGGTGGAAAATGGGGGGGGCAGGTGGGGCTTACCGTAGCAGGTGTGCAGGGGAGGGGACGAGGAGAGGTGGGAGGTATGAGGGGAGTGGGGAGGGAAGCAGGTGCCCAGGTGCTTGGTGGGAGGAAAGGCTAGAAGGTAGGGGTGGCCGTGGGTCTGTGGGTGGGTGTGTCGTTATTGTGGGTGTGGTTGTGTGTGTGTGTGTGTGTGTGTGTGTGTGTGAGAGAGAGAGAGAGATGAGGGAGGTGGGGATAGGTCAAGGAGGAGGATTTCCGCTGCGCAGGAGAAAATCTCTCCGAGGAGTCGCCTGAGAGGGGTTCCCCGGGGGATTTTCTTGCTATTCACGTCTGGGAGTGGCCGCCACGTGGGGCGCGCGATGAAAGGCCGAGGGCGCGGCACGCTGGAGTATGGACGGCGCAGCTGGGGGAAACGGGCTGGCCCCAGCTGGGCGGCTCCCAGGGAAACGGGCGTCGCGATTGGCGGGATGCGGGCTCCGGCGCCCACAATGGCAGCCCACGGCGGCGAGGGCGTCGGTGAGGGGGGGGGGGGGAGACACACGCAAGGACACGAAGACGTAGAGGCCGCTTGCAGCAGCAAGGGCGTAGCGGCACACACTGCTCGTAGTCGCAGAGGATGCCCACGGCGACACGGGAGTCGAGGTGATGGGGCGGCTGCACACACAAGCACTTCACCAGTAGCCACAGAGGACGTCCACGGCGACACGGGGCTCGAGGTGGGGACGGAGGCTGACACCAACGCACTACCTGTAGCCACAGTGAATGGCAACAGCAACACGGGCGTCGAGGTAGCGTAGCAGCAGAGGACTCCCACAGCACAGCGGGCGACGAGGTGAGGGTAGCCGCGCAGTGGCTTTAGGTCAGCTCGGCCCATAGACTCCTTTAAGGACTCCTTAAAGGAGTCTATGGCTCGGCCTGACCTGGCCCGAGAGAGCGGGAGCACGGGTCGACACGTGTGACCCGGACGACTGCTCATGTGTGTGTGTGTATTATTTTTATTTTCTCTCTCTCTCTCTCTCTCTCTCTCTCTCTCTCTCTCTCTCTCTCTCTCTCTCTCTCTCTCTCTCTCTCTCTCTCTCTCTCTCTCTCTCTCTCTCTCTCTCTTTGTGTGTGTGTCTGTGCGTGTGTGAGAGAGAGAGAGAGAGAGAGAGAGAGAGGGTGGAGGAATTAGCGAGAAAGGGAATGGGAAAGAGAAGGGGTGTGGCAAGTGAGGCTTACAGTAGCAGGTGTGGAGGGTGGAAGGAGTATAGGAGAGAGGCGTGAGGTGTGGGGATGAGTGGGGGAGGGTACTTAGTGTGTGTGTGTGTGTGTGTGTGTGTGTGTGTGTGTGTGTGTGTGTGTGGCGGGGGTGTGGGGGGTGAGAGAAGGGACGGGTAGTAAGTGAGGTGATGAGAAGTTGGGCAGAGGCATTAGCTGGGGAAGGTCTGGGGAGGAAAAAGGGTGTGGCAGGT
Source organism: Eriocheir sinensis (assembly GCF_024679095.1). Classification (NCBI taxonomy): domain Eukaryota; kingdom Metazoa; phylum Arthropoda; class Malacostraca; order Decapoda; family Varunidae; genus Eriocheir; species Eriocheir sinensis. The sequence continues at coordinate 151,599 of NW_026111673.1, forward strand.
GAGGCTTACCGTGTAGCAGGTGTGCAGGTGGGGGACTAGGAGAGAGGTGAGGTGAGGGGAGTGGGGAGGGAAGCAGGTGCCCAGGTGTAGTGGGAGGAAAGGCTAGAAGGTAGGGGTTGCCGTGGGTCTGTGGGTGGGTTTGACGTTGTTGTTGTTGGTGTTGTTGTGTGTGTGTGTGTGTGTGTGTGTGTGTGAGAGAGAGAGATGAGGGAGGTGGGGGTAGGTCAAGGAGGAGGAATTCCGCTGCGCAGGAGAAAATCTCTCCCAGGAGCCGCCTGAGAGGGGTTCCCCGGGGGATTTCCTTGCTACTCACGTCTGGGAGTGGCCGCCACGTGGGGCGCGCGATGAAAGGCCGAGGGCGCGGCACGCGGGAGTATGGACGGCGCAGCTGGGGGAAACGGGCTGGCCCCAGCTGGGGCGGCTCCCAGGGAAACGGGCGTCGCGATGGGCGGGATGCGGGCTCCGGCGCCCACAATGGCAGCCCACGGCGGCGAGGGCGTCGGTGAGGGGGGGGGGGGGAGACACACACAAAGACACGAAGACGTAGAGGCCGCTTGCAGCAGCAAGGGTGTAGCGGCACACACTGCTCGTAGTCGCAGAGGATGCCCCCGGCGACACGGGAGTCGAGGTGAGGGGACGGCAGCCGGCACTAATGCACTACCTGTAGCCGTAGAAAACGCCAAGAGCAACACGGACGTCGAAGCCATGGCACGGCAGCACAAGCTAACACACTGCCCGTAGCCGCAGAGGGCGACCACAGCAACACGGGCGTCGAGGTGACGGGGCGGCTGCACACACGAGCACCTCACCAGTAGCCACAGAGGACGTCCACGGCGACTCGGGGCTCGAGGAGGGGCCGGAGGCTGACACCAACGCACTACCTGTAGCCACAGTGAATGGCAACAGCAACACGAGGGTCGAGGTGGCGTAGCCGCAGAGGACTCCCACAGCACAGCGGGCGACGAGGTGAGGGTGGCCGCGCAGGGGCTTTAGGTCAGCTCGGCCTGATCTGGCCCGAGAGAGCGGGAGCACGGGTCGACACGTGTGACCCGGACGGCTGCTCATGTGTGTGTGTGTGTGTGTGTGTGTGTGTGTGTGTGTGTGTGTGTGTGTGTGTGTGTTTTATAAAAGAGCCTCCATCCGGAAGGGAGTTACGATGGGAACAATCGGTTAGATTGTTCGCATTGCAATTCATCGGCCCCTGCCGGAACGCCGATGACTGTGGCACTCAACCATATCTTTTACTATACTACAGATAAATAATACCAAAAACTAAAGAATTATACATAAAGAATAACAAAATAAAGGACGAGTTGGTTCTTATGTGGGGCGCTGCTGGCATAGCGCTGCTGCGTTCCCGCGGATCACTGCGAGGCTGACCCGCTGCCGCAGCCACTCTGTTTCCCGCTTTTCCCCCGTCCTCTCTCGGATGCGCCTGCCGAGGGTTTTGATGAGGTCGCTGAAGGTGTGTGTGTGTGTGTGTGTGTGTATTATTTTTATTTTTCTCTCTCCCTCTCTCTTCCTCTCTCTCTCTCTCTCTCTCTCTCTCTCTCTCTCTCTCTCTCTCTCTCTCTCTCTCTCTCTCTCTCTCTCTCTCTCTCTCTCTCTTTGTGTGTGTGTGTGTGTGTTTTATTTTTCTGTCTTCCTCTCTCTCCCTCTGTGAGTGTGTGTATTTACCTAGTTGTATTCACCTAGTTGTGACATACGGGAAAAGAGCTACGTTCGCGCTGTCCCGTCTCCATATCCTCTCTTATCCAACTTTTCCTTAAAATCATGAATGTTTCTTGCACAAACCACCTCCTCCTCCAGTCCATTCCACAGCTCAATGCTTCTGTTTGGGAAGCTAAACTTTTTCACATCTCGCCTACACGTGGTCGCCCTCAACTTCTTTCCATGTCCTCTCGTTTCTCTCTCGCTCCACACACACAGGTCCTCTCTGTCCAGATTCTCCACCCCGCTCGCCACCCTGTACACCGCTATCAGGTTTCCTCTCTCCCTTCTTCTCTCCAGGGTTGTGAGCCCCATGCTATTGAGTCTCTCCTCGTAAGTCCGATCCCTAAGTTCCGGTACCATCTTAGTTGCCATTCTCTGTACTCTTTCCAGCTTTCTTATATTCTTCTTTTCGTGAGGAGACCAGACCACTGCTGCATACTCCAACCTTGGCCTTATCATTGTAACTCTTATTTTCTTCAACATCTCTTCGTCCAAATACACAAATGCCGTCCTTATGTTCCTCAGCAAATTCGTAGTTTGTCCCGTTATCCTGTTGATGTGTTTGTCCGGTGACATATTCTTTGAGATAGTCACTCCCAAATTTTTTTCTTCCATTCCTCTGCATATTATCTCACTTCCCATCTTATAATCATATTCACATCTTCTACCACTCCTACCAAACTCTATTTTTTTTACATTTCCCAAGGTTGAATTCCATCTGCCATGTACCACTCCACTCCCATATTTTGTCCAGGTCCCTCTGCAATGCCTCACAGTCTTTCACATCATTGACTCGTCTCAATAGCTTTGCATCATCTGCAAACAAACTCACATAGCTGGTCACTCCTTTCACCATATCATTTATATAAACAGCAAACATTATTGGCGCCAGCACCGAACCTTGTGCGACCCCACTCCTCACTGGGCACCAGTTGGAAAACTTGTCCTTGATTATTGTCCTCATTTCCCTGTTAGTTAGGAAGTCCTCCAGCCACTTAATCAGTCCATGACCAACTCCACCCTTATTTTTAATCTTCCAAATTAGTCTTCTGTGCGGTACTTTGTCGAATGCCTTTTTCAAATCCAGGTACACTCCATCCCCCAGCCTTCTCTCTCCTGTATTAAATCTGTCACCCTTGAGTAATAACACAACAAGTTGGTGACACATGATCTCCCTCTCCTGAATCCAAACTGGCAATCCGAGATAATTCTCTCACTTTCCAAAAAATCCGACCACCTGGTATTAACCAGCCTCTCACATATCTTCGCAACCACACTAGTGAGTGATACCGGTCTGTAATTTAATGGGTCCTCTCTTTTACCTCTTTTATAAATTGGCACTATGTTTGCTCTCTTCTAATCTTGTGGTGCCCTTCCTCACTCAGGGAGGCGCTCATTATAGAGTGCAGTTTCTCTGCAAGTTGCTCACTACATTCTTTCAGGATCCAGCCTGATACTCCATCCGGCCCTGTCGTCTTTCTTACATCCAGCTTGTTCAAGCTTTCCTTGACCTCCTGCACCGTTAACTGTATCTCCTGCATAACCCTTCCTTTTTCCTGGCCAGGTGGTTGTACGAATTCGTCTTCCTTTGTGAAAACTCTATGAAAACTGTTGTTCATCACTTCTGCCATCTCTGCTGGGTCTTCATATGTAGTTCCATCCATTTTCAGTTTATCGATTGTTTATCTATTCTTTAATTTGCCGTTTACATGTCTATAAAATAATTTAGGTTGGTCTTTGCATTTGTCGATTATATCTTTTTCATATTTCCGTTTTTCTTCTCTTCTAATGTTTGTATATTCATTCCTTGCTTGTTTGAAATTGTTCCACGCGTTGATTCTTCTTCGTCTCCATCCACCGTAAGGGAGCACTCGACCCGCGAAACCCTCGACTCGAATCACATTAAAGCTTGCTATGTAAACGCTCGCAGCCTACGTAACAAATTTGAAGACTTAGAAGTCCTCGCAGCTACAAATCATTATCACATCATCGGTGTCACAGAATCTTGGATAGGCACTTCAAATAGAGGTTTCATTGCGGAATATGGATTACCGGGTTATACCATCTTTAGTCATGAAAGAGAGAACAGACAGGGTGGAGGCGTTATCTTTTATATCCACAACTCTCTCCATCCAGTATCCGTGAAAACAGATATTGAAACCAATGTAGACACGGTCTTCATTGAAATTAAAAATAAATCTCGTAAAATAGTAATTGGACTTATCTACAGACCGCCAAGGCAGACTCTTGATATCGACTACGCATTAAGTGAATTATTATTTGAAACAAGTAGCAGTTGCGAGGCAGTAATTGTTGGGGACTTTAACTTGCCAGTGAAAAGATGGGGTAATCCGTTGAACTGTCATAAAGGGCTCGAACTGATAAAAAATTTATTAAAAAGTGATTTACATCAACACGTTCAAGAACCGACTCGGGAAAATAATATACTTGACCTTATCTTTTCAACGACAGTTGATCTAGTTAACGAAGTAAATGTTGGATTAATTTTTAGTTCTAGCGATCACCGAACAATCACATTCAGCATCAATATGAAAGAAAGTAAAGTAACTCCTAGCAAAGAAAAGGTGCTTGATTATCAGAGAGCGAATTTCGTAAGACTCCGATCAATTTTAAATAATTCTGACTGGACTGAAATCTCGGCGGAAACAGATATTGATAAATCTTTGGGGACCTTCACCACAATATTGAACAATGCCATAAGCATATGCGTACCCTATCGTAACAGACGTTCAGTTTTTAAGAAGAAACCCAAATGGTGGAATAACGAAATTCAAAATAGCCTATCTCTTAAAAAAACACGTATACAGTAAATACATATCGACTCTGAGTGAGGCTGACAAACTAGAGTTGGAAAGAATTCGCCGCGAAACCAAGATTAATAAAAGGAAGCAAGAAAAATCTTGAAGAATATATAGCGGAAACGAGTAAATCTAATCCTAAAGAATTTTTTTAGCTATGTAAATAATAAAAAGTCACTCACTTGTGGTATCGGACCTCTTGCTAATGATAATGGTAACTACACGAACGATGAAAATGAAATGGCTACAATCCTAAATAACTTTTCGCATCCGTATTTACCGACGAAGATTGTTTATCACCTCAACCGCCGGAGGTTAGAAGGACCGAAAAGATGTTAAGTGGCGTGCTCATCGTAGAAAGTGACATTTTACGCACAATTGAAAAGATTAAAGTAAACAAAGCTCCTGGTCCAGACAAAAATCCCCTAGGGTCTTATAAGAAATCAAACATCAAATTTGTAAACCGCTCTCCATCATATTCAATAAATCTTTAACAGCTGGAAAAGTTTCGTCAGTTTGGAAACTTGCAAATGTCACACCAATTTTCCAAAAGGGGGACAAGTCTCATCCAGGAAATATGGACCAATTAGCCTGACATCGATTGTTTGTAAGTTAATGGAGAATATCATTCGCGACAATATGGTGAAATTTTTCGAAGAAAATAATATGATAAATAATTCGCAACATGGCTTCCGTAGTTAACGTTCGTGTTTAACTAGCTTACTTGATTTTTTTCATTATATTTTTGAGGTGTTCGATGAAAGCAGATCAGTAGATATCATATATTTGGATTTTCAGAAGGCATTTGATAAGGTCCCCCACCAACGATTGCTAAGCAAACCATTGGGGCACGGTATCTCGGGTAACATTCACAATTGGCTTGTGGACTGGCTCTCTGAGCGGAAACAGAGAGCAGTTCTAAACGGTGTTACATCTAACTGGCTTGACGTCAGAAGCGGCGTACCTCAAGGATCAGTCCTTGGTCCCATGCTCTTCTTAATTTATGTTAATGATATCGATGATGGGCTCAATTGCAAAGTATCAACATTTGATGATGACACAAAAATTGCTAGTAAAGTAACTGCAACACTCGACGAAGAAGCTTTACAATCAGATCTAGATCGACTTGAAAGTTGGGCCAATCAATGGCAAATGAAATTTAACGTTGACAAATGTAAAGTGTTGCACATCGGAAAAAATAAGAATCGCGTTCGGTACGTAATGAATGGCAAACAACTTTCTCCAGTAAGTAAAGAAAAGGATCTTGGAATCACTATATCAAGCGATTTAAAGTCCGGTCAGCATTGTTCAGAGGTAACTAAAACTGCAAACAAATTGGTTGGCTCCATCGGACGAGTCTTTAATAATAA
>NW_026111673.1:162500-165000 GCF_024679095.1 Eriocheir sinensis
TAGTACATAGTAGTAGTAGTAGTAGTGGTATTGGTATTTGTATTATTATTATTTCGATTATTTTTCATTCTTATTCATATTTTTATTATTATTATTATTATTATTATTATTATTATTATTATTATTATTATTATTATTATTATTATTATATCATTCTTATCATTCTTCTTCTTCTTCTTCTTATTATTATTATTATTATTATTATTATTATTATTATTATTATTATTATTATTATTATTATTATTATTAGTAGTAGTAGTAGGAGCTGGTCAGGTCACGTCAAGGAGGCCCACAACATAATTTCCCAGTCTCTCTCACCATACTTCACTCCTCTCACCCCTTCTCCTCCCCTCCCTTCCTCCATGAGCCAACAGAGCGGCAATATCTGAAAAGCGTTGACAATGGATGTTACCATTTTTTTACCCCTTCAGAAACAACAATCTGTGGCTTATGAAAGACTAAATAGTAAAATACTGCTTCTATCTATGAATAATATTTGTCAGAATAGCCTAAAAGAATAATAATAAATCATAATCCACGTAACACTAAAATAATATACTACGAACATCTCAATTTCGCGCGTGATCGTGTCAGCGCGAGAGAGAGAGAGAGAGAGAGAGAGAGAGAGAGAGAGAGAGAGAGAGAGAGAGAGAGAGAGAGAGAGAGAGAGAGAGAGAGAGAGAGAGAGAGAGAGAGAGAGAATATTACAAAAAAAAAATAATAATGACCGGGACCGCGAGGGGTAGATAACGAATGTGCGCGGTGGGTGTGGAAGCCCAGCCAAGATTTTTTTTTTTTTTTTGTTACTCTACTTTTATTAGGCATTATTTGTTTTAGGTTTTAGTGAGTGGGGTAAGGTGAGGGTTGGTTTGTTGATGAGGATGGTGTAGGTGGTGGGGGTAGGGTTGTTGGTGGTGATGGGTTTGGTGGTGAGGGTGGTGTTGGCCGCACAAAGGTCAAGTTCCCCTGCTTTATTACATAGTAGCCCTTCAGGCCTACCCTTCGTCTTCCGTCATTCATTTTTGTCATTTGCCTCACCAGCCTCTTCAGCCTGGCAGCTGGTGAGGGCTCCTTCAGCCTAAACCACCGGTCCATATCTGTAAATTGAGGAGATCTACGTTACAATTTCTATGCAAAAATAGCGAAATGATATTCCATGAGAATTGCTTGCAGATAGACTCCAACGGTCCAACCTTACCAGCAAGGCAATCAGTCGGAAACTGATGCGCGCGTGTGAAGCTGTGAACGTCACGCGTATGATACGTATAAAAGCCGAGTAGGAGGAGCCAAGGGAGGGAGGGAGGGAGTGTGTGTGTGTGTGTGTGTTCAGTAATGGACATCTTCCAGTTTCTTCCTCCCTCCCTCCCTCTCTCACACCCCACCCACCTTTCCTCTCCTCGTCACTGCCACCCTCGCCGGCCCTCCACCAGAGCACCACGCTGATTTCATTAGTTTTCTCTCTCTCTCTCTCTAGATAGATAGATAGATAGATAGATAGATAGATATTGCATTTATATAGTGGCATTTCTTCTTTTAGATGGAATACATGGGGTAAACATATTTATAAAATTATAAATAATTTCTTGTACGTCTGTCATGAAGCGTCGTAACAAATGTTCTTCCTCTCTTAGGTAATGTGGTCAATGGATCCTCCTCTGGAACTGTGCCTAGAGCTGCAGCCCAAGGCCCCAGTGGTTTGTGTTTTTTTGTGAATTGCTACTGATGTAAAGTATATGTAATTGATGAACGAAGTCAATGTTTTATTAGTGTCGTAGGCCACGTATCATACGGAGAGAGAGAGAGAGAGAGAGAGAGAGAGAGAGAGAGAGAGAGAGAGAGAGAGAGAGAGAGAGAGAGAGAGAGAGAGAGAGAGAGAGAGAGAGAGAGAGAGAGAGAGAGAGAGAGAATGTACATAATGATATCATATTATGTTATGTGTAGTTGCCTTCCTCCTCATCATACTATTTTTGTCCGCCTATTATTTTCTCTCTTGTCTTCACTTTACATTCATATTGAGGCATTTCTTCCCGTAGGTGAAATGCATGGGTAAACAAGTTTATAAAATTATAAGTGATTTCTTTTACGTATATCATGAAGCGTCGTAACATTATGCTCATCCTCTTCCAGGTAATGTCGCCAATGGATCTCCTCTGAAATATGCCTAAAGCTGCAACCCAAGGTCCCAAAGGTATGGTATTTTTTTGTGTGTGAATTGTTACTGATGTAAACTATAGATGTATTGATCGATATTTGGTTTATCTACTTCATGAATCTCTATGACACCAATTCCTCCTTTCTCAGGTACTGCCGCTGCAAGCAGTCATGCCCCAGGTCCTTCGGGGTACAGGCCCGCACCTCGCCGACGTCCTGTGCAACCCGACAAGTACATGAGACTGCTGTTTTCTACGGACGGTAACGACAACGACATCTCTGACTCTGAATTTGTTCTGGACAGTGACAGTGACAGTGACAGTGACAGTGACAGTGACTTTGACAGTGA
>NW_026111673.1:170000-185000 GCF_024679095.1 Eriocheir sinensis
CATTCTATATATACATTCTTGATTTATTGTATTTCTAAAAAAATCGTCGACTCGTGCCTTCATCATGCAAGGCTCTTGACACGAACTAGCGTACGTAAACCAGCATGACTACTTAGAGCGACTTCTTTGGTGCCTGCTCCTGGAGAGAGAGAGAGAGAGAGAGAGAGAGAGAGAGAGAGAGAGAGAGAGAGAGAGAGAGAGAGAGAGAGAGAGAGAGAGAGAGAGAGAGAGAGAGAGAGAGAGAGAGAGAGAGAGAGAGAGAGAGAGAGAGAGAGAGAGAGAGAGAGAGAGAGAGAGAGTGTTGAAACGAAAGTAAGATTTGATGAAATTGCAACATAGCCGCGGTAGCTCAGTCTGTATAATTCTCACTTTCGCCTGGGAAGCTCGTAGTTCGATTCCTTCCTGGTCAGTGTAGGCGGATATCTGGTAGTCATTTCAGAGCACAATACATCACTGAGCTATGTACAGCGGCTAATTTTCATAATATCACACAAGATATGAAGCTACATTAGTAATATTTTCCTTTCTATTCTTTCGTTGTGGATGACATACCACAAAAAACGACTCAAGCCTGTTCATTTGGTGGTAAACTATTTTTTGCTCTCTCTCTTTTTTCTTTCTTTATTTTTTACATTCTGATTTACACCATGGACAAAGAACACACACACACACACACACACACACACACACACACACACACACACACACACACACACTTCTTTCCTCTAAAATAAAGAACACAAGCTACTCATAAAACGTAGAAAAGGAATAAACAAAGTACTCCCAAGGGTGCCCTTCGTGGTCAAACTCAGACCTAATTACCTTCCCCTAGTCCCACAGGGCAATCAGACGGGCGAGGGGCCTTTCACAACGCCGTCTCCAAAAAAGAAATGCAAGGATACAAATGCAGGAATTTTTTCGGACAGTAAAAAAAAAAATAATGAATGGGTCCCCCCCCCCCACACACACACACAAATATCTTTTGAATCTTGCCATGGCTTATTAGTCGTTAGAATTGTATGAATAATGAGAGAGAGAGAGAGAGAGAGAGAGAGAGAGAGAGAGAGAGAGAGAGAGAGAGAGAGAGAGAGAGAGAGAGAGAGAGAGAGAGAGAGAGAGAGAGAGAGAGAGAGAGAGAGAGAGAGAGAGAGAGAGAGAGAGAGAGAGAGAGAGAGAGAGAGAGAGAGAGAGAGAGGTTCAGCTAAACCCTTGGGAGCAAGGCGAGAAGGTTGAGGTTCCGAGGACTGTCACCAGATGTCAGGACCTCTCATGAGGAATATATTTATTTATCCTTATTTACGTCTCCCTCAAAACGGGCTCGTTTTCTTTAGACCACCTGTCGAACGCCTACGGAGAGTTACTGGCGCGCTGTAATTTATACGTATTATTAAGTGATTAATAAAGTACTTTAGTAGAGGTAAATATTTTTGGAGGCTGCAGAAACTGATGACGAGTGCGTTGATATGTGTTATATAATGATTTGCGTTAGTGATATTTTTCAAAATTAACTCGCTTAGAGGGAGCATTCAGAATCAAGGCCCTCGCTGCTAAAGGGTTAAACTACAGGCCCATAAGTTTGACATCAGTGGCAGGAAAAATACTCGAAAAGATTATTAGAGATAAACTTGTTAAGTTTCTAGAAAACAATAATATAATCTCCGACACCCAGCATGGCTTCAGAAACAAGCGCTCCTGCCTAACGAATTTATTAGACTTCTTCCAATGTATATATGAGTGGCTGCGTGCGACAAGGGGCCAAGCGCCAACCACCGTGAAATTGAGTTAATAGTGTACTTAGCTCTATAATTTTCCCTTCTTATTAGAAACAACAGTAATATGATCGTAGCTCTGCTGTGCGTGCAGCAAACGTTGATTAATCAAAGTAGTGTGTAGCTCATCAACCATGTCATTGCCATCACCGTCTCATTCAGTAAATATCACACGTTTGCAGAGGCAGTTGTTGATAATCGTGGTCAATTCTAACACAAAACATTAGTATACACTATTGTTACCCAAAAATTATCATCATATACATGAAAGTTTCTTTAACTGGCAGTATAAAGGAACTTTATCGGAGGGACTTTGATACGTAAGGTTTCTCTAGCAATACGTGCCTCACCAGCCAGCCCAAACTTTCGTACGGCATTGCTGGCGCCAAGGCCATGGTCGCAGCTGATTGGCTGCACACTGATGGCAGGCTACATCTTGCATGATTGAATGCAATATTACATGCCATAGCTAACCTCATATGAGAGATAGTCAGTTTCGGTTGACACCAGCAGACTCACCAGTAACTGTAGAATCATGATGTAGTGTAAAAACTTGACAAAACAAAATAGAAAATGGTTTTACGATGAGTTGAACTGTGACGATGTAAAAAAATGTTTATAACATGTTTTACTTTTGCTCGCTTTATTCGAAAGTTGGTTCATTGAAAGCTGAAATCTACATTGCAATTTGTAGGAAAATCTCTCATGAACACGATAGTGTCCTTAAAATGCAGATAAATATCCACATATTGAAAACAAAGACATTTATACGAACATTTCACTCGCCGGCCGGAAGCTAGCCCCGGCAAACATGGTGCGGTCGGCGATGGTGGGGGTGGGGGAGGGACCCTGGCGGAGGGGGAGTGGGAGGGGTGGACGGGGAAGAACCAACACGTCGTGTGACGGGCACTCATCAGTTTTTTTTTGTTTGCTTAGTTTTCTTCAATTTGACATGTGTTGTAGCTGGGAATATGCATTAGGGTTTTTGTTTGTTAATGATGAATGCAGCGGCGCTAGAAAAAAAGTGTCACCCGTCCTTCCAGTGCAACTTATCAATGAATATTAGAAGAAGAAGAAGAAGAAGAAGAAGGAGAAGGAGAGAGAGAGAGAGAGAGAGAGAGAGAGAGAGAGAGAGAGAGAGAGAGAGAGAGAGAGAGAGAGAGAGAGAGAGAGAGAGAGAGAGAGAGAGAGAGAGACAAGGTTACGTTGGTGAAGGAAGTCATGGTGGGAGGGAGGGAGAGAGGGGAGGACGAGAAAGGAAAAAATGGGCGTGTCATAATAGGGCTGCATGTGACAAATACCTATGTATTACGCTAATATTCAATGTATTAATTAGAAATTGTCATTGGCAGACTACATTCAACATCGTCACTTTCAATTTTATCACATGCTAATATTCATTGATGACCACTCATTCCATGTTTCGAGTAAATTAACTGTAAATGGGTCCGAGAAAACACAAATTCAGCCGAAGACCTTCCATTTCGGGCACGGACGCCACCATCCTACTATTGCGTCAGCCTAGACGTAATAAAAAGTCATGACCTTGACATCAGGTGCTCAGGGGCATTCAATCTACTACATCATCCAGTGTGTCAGGTGTCAACGTTTCAACTCCATTCTGCGGCCAGTCTTGAGTTAGTGTGTCTGCTAACCTCACACGCTCATGGTGTCAATCAACTTCAAGTATCTGTCATCCTCACAGTGTCAAACTCATTTTCAGTCAACCTCACAGTGTGTTAATTTCACAGTCTCAGTCAATCTCACATTGTCAACCTCATTGTGTTAATCAACCTCACAGTGTCTCAAACCTCACAGTGTCTGTCAACTTCATAATGTCAATCATCCTCACTTTATCAACCTCAAAGCATCTTTCGACCTCACAGTGCCAATCAACCTTATAATGGGTGTCTGCTTCACAGTGCCAATCAACCTTACAGTGTCAACCTTAGTCTGTCAACCTCACAACGCCAATCAACCATACAGCGTCTTCCGACCTCACAGTGTCAATCAATCTTACAGTGTCATTTTACCTCACAGTGCTAATCAACCTTACAGTGTCCTTCGACCTTACAGTGTCTGTCTACCTCAGAGTGTCTTTCAACCTCACAGTATCTACAACTTCAGTGTTAACCTCATAGTAGGTTTTAACCTGACAGTGTCAACATCAAAGCGTCTCTCACCTCAGTATCAACCTCACAGTGTCTGTCATCCACAAAGTATCATTCAGCCTCACAGTTTGTCAACCTCACAGTGTCTGTCATCCACAAAGTATCATTCAGCCTTACAGTTTGTCAACCTCACAGTGTCTCTCAACCTCAGAGTGAGGCAATCTCATAGTGTATATCAACCTCACAGTGTCTGTCAACCTCAGTATCTGTCAACCTCAAAGTTTCAACCTCATATTGTCAACCGCAGTATCTGAACCTCACTGTGTCATTCAACGTAAGTGTCAACCTCAGATTATCAACCACACTGTGCCTGTCAACCTCACATTGCCAACCTCACTGTGTCATTCAACCTAACAGTGTTAACTTCAGATCGTCAACCTCACTGTGTCTGTTAACCTCAGTTTATGTCAACAACAGTGACGCTCAACCTCAGTGTGTCAATTTCATTGTCTGTCAACATCACAGTGTCATTCAACCTCACAGTGCCTGTCAACTTCAGAGTGTCATTCAACCTCACAGTGTCATTCAACCTCACAGTGTCTTAACCTCACTGTGTCAACCTCACAGGGTCTCTCAATCTCAGCGTCTGTCAACCTCACAGTTTCATTCAACCACACAGTGTGTCAACCTTACTGTTTGTCAACCTGACAGTGTCTCTCAACCTCACTTTGTCTATCAACCTCACACACTGTGTTCAATCTCACAGTACCAATGAACCTCACAGTTTTTCAACTTTACAGTCCCAATCAACCTCACAGTGTCTCGACTTCTCAGCATTAAGCTCACACCATTCTCACAATGTCGATCTTACAGTGCCAATCAATCTCGGTGTCAACCTCCCAGTGTCTGTCAACATTACAGTGCCAATTAGCCTCACAGTCCGTCTGTCAACCACACAGTGCACGGCTGTCAACCTCACAGTCCGTCAATTAACATCACAGTCTATCTGCCAGTTTCACAGTAAATTGTGTACTATAAGGATGCCAATCAAGAGAAACATTTACGACATGTATTTTTATGGTTGCTTGAAAAATACTGCACTTGTGAGGATACAACGAAAACACTGACAAATAGTTTGAAGATTGAAGATTTATGAAAATACTAGGAGTTATTGGGAATAATGATTTTTTTTTTTTATTAGTAAAATTCATAAAAATGTGGTAATGGTAATTACCTAAGCATTCTAAAGGACTAGGAAAGAGAGAGAGAGAGAGAGAGAGAGAGAGAGAGAGAGAGAGAGAGAGAGAGAGAGAGAGAGAGAGAGAGAGAGAGAGAGAGAGAGAGAGAGAGAGAGAGAGAGACGAACGGGGAAGAAGTGTAGTGGAAGGTAACACAAAGAGGAGGCTATCGTACGCCTGGCAGCGTTACGCGTCGCCCCTCCCTCACGCAGATAGGGTGGCGCCTGCGGGGAGAACTAAAATTATTGTCATTCAATGAACATACGTACAGTTAATCTTTTACTTAGGAGTTTAAGACCTGTTCTAAATGAACTACTAAGAGATGCTGTTTATCAATTGATTGTTTTTTCTAAGGTAGTAATTACTGGGCCATGTGAAACTTTCAAAATTAGTCATCATTTTAAATCTCTTTTGTTATTCAACATTACGAAATCATTGTATATCAAGTAAAAGCCAAGAAAATGTAGTCTCTAACGAAGTATAACACATAGTTGCATATACTCTGTTTAGGACACACGAGACAGGTAAAGTAAAGCGATGTTGAACGACCGACGCACGCAGTGTCATTACCTTTACATGCAGTTTTCTCGTTTGTTTACTTTTGGCGCTTGGCCCCTTGTCGCAGTCAGCGCTTCATATAACCTGTTCACCTAAGACAGACAACCCCCGGGGGCTCCCCTGTGGTCGGCCCCTCTCCCCCCGCCGTGGCCATCACCAGGGGCATTGAATTCTTTGTTAGTTTTGTACCCGTATCTCGTGACCTCCAGTGCCCCGCGTGGTGGCTTCGGCTGGGCGGTAACGGGGCGCGGCGAGGCGGTGCGGGGAGGGGTGACCCAAGACCCATATTCGTAACGTCTTGGGAAACGTATAGTGAGCCCCCGAGACACTTAAGAATGCCCACCCTCCCTCCCCCGCCCCCCAGAGCAGCCCCCCGGCGTCAGGAAGGCTGGCAGCGAGCGGAGCGCTTTGTTGAGTTTCGTGGTTACGTCTTAGAAAAGAATCATTTGTTTTGTACATGTTGATGCCGATAACTCCTGATAAGACCCCGCGCTCCAAGTTACTGTAGCGGGAGGGAAGGCAGACTCAAGCCCGAATTTATAAACGTCTCGGGGCCTCAGATCGCTTGCTGGAAAAGACTACAGTAGAAGTTGCTCTGGGATTTTCATGGACTGTTTTGTGACCCTGGTCATAGCTTGACACGACCTCTACGCCTTCAACGGTAAAGTCACCCAAGAAAACCCGGTCAATCTTCCCTGTGCCTGTTGGAAAAGCCTCTCGTGGAAGGTGCTCTGGGCTTTTCATGGACTGTTTTGTGACCCCGGTGATAGCTTGACATGAAAAATTACCCTATATTTAACCATCATTTTCTCAGATTAAAACTAGCTCTAACTCACTCTACCATACACTAAAATGTAAGCCAACAATCCCTCTCTCTAATCCACCCACCCCAGACTCTCTACCCTCCCTCACTTTAGAGCTATCTCACTTTTTCTCAGACAGTGTCACTCACGCACTGATTTTAGGCATATTTAGCCTATCTTTAACCCTCATTTTCTCCCATTATTAACACGAACTCTGCATCTTGAACGGGAAACACACACCCCGTGAAGACCCGGTTAATCTCCTCCGTGGCCTTGAAAAACAGTCGTAATTGAAGCCCGAGACGTTTAGGAATGCGACCCTCAGAGCAGTGTCACCGTGGAGGTAGAATTGGTGGAGGTGACATCAACCCAATTAAGTGAATCCGCCCGAGCTGTCATTTTTACGGCCAGGTGTCAGGTCTCAAGTCAGGCTCGCCCACCCCCATCTTTTGGCCGTAAATTTGACAGTTCGTCGGCTTCACCTCAAGGAAGGGGGTTAGCGGGCCCGCCAATCCTACCTCCATGGTGTGAGGTTATCAGCTGCGTCAGCACATCGTTCATTCTTACATTTTCCTGCCGAGATGTTTTAGCGTCACCAGCGGCACATCTCTCCTCGGCCAAGACAATAACGATTCCTCATAATAAGCTTTTCTATGGTAACTTGTACATAGCGAGACAGCCTCACCCTCCCCTCAGCGTTCAGACCCGGGGCGACACTTCGACAGCCCGCCACTCAACCAGCACACAGCCGCGCTCAGCCACAACCCAGCAACCACAGCCACGGAGAGTGTTTGGAGAGTTCTTGGGTGAGTTTGGGGTGCTTTGAAGGGTCAGCGCGCCCCTGGATGAGGTGGTGGTGCGCTGAGCGGGGCTGTGTTGAGGGGGCTGGCGGTGGAGGCTGCGACCACAGTACGCCCCGAGCCACGTCACACACACACACACACACACACACACACACACACACACACACACACACACACACACACACACACACAGCCGTAAGTTCATTAATGTACTCTTATCTTGTACAGAGTAAACAACAACAACAACAACCATTTTCAACTTAATTTCTTAGATGTGTAATAATTTTATAAAAAATCTGCACAGCGAGTTTGTCCCCGTGTGTGTGTGTGTGTGTGTGTGTGTGTGTGTGTGTGTGTGTGTGTGTGTGTGTGTGTGTGTGTGTGTGTGTTCATCTCTCACCCATATCACCACACAAAAGGTATGTCCACGTATCTATATAATCTATGTAAACCCCTTGATATATAC
Source organism: Eriocheir sinensis (assembly GCF_024679095.1). Lineage (NCBI taxonomy): Eukaryota > Metazoa > Arthropoda > Malacostraca > Decapoda > Varunidae > Eriocheir > Eriocheir sinensis. The sequence continues at coordinate 177,749 of NW_026111673.1, forward strand.
ATTCACTCAGTCACCATAGGCCATAATGCATATAAACACCCCTATCAGTAACCACCTAACTACCATCAGCCTGACCACTTGTTAACTACCCCGCCTTGTTACGTGATGAACAACATCTTGTCAGCCGTCCCAGCCTCTCGTCACCCTTTCCCCGCTGGACTCTGGGTACAGACGTGACCAACCCCCAGCCTCAAGCCTCTTGTCACACCTCCAAGCCTTTCCCCGCTGGACATTGCTTCGAGACGTGATGAACAACAACAGCCTCCAGCATTTGCCACACCTCCGAGCCTCTCTCCTCGTCATTTGCCCGGTGGACCCTGGACGAGGAGGACGTGAGGAAGAGGAGGTGAAGATGAAGACGAGGAATAAGTTGCGAGTGTTGGCTTATACTTATAATAGTGTTGGTATCAGTAGAAGTAGTAGTAGTATGTCAGACCTCTCTACGATTTGTTATGTAATATGCTATAATTACTACCACTACTACTACTACTACTGTTTAATGTGTGTTGTGATAATTATAAGTGGTGATTTTGGTGTTGAAAGAGAAGACAGGGAGGTGGGGGAGGGGGGGGGGCGGGTAGATGCTTATTATATGGTATTGGTGGTGATGAACTAGAACATGTGGTGATGAGATTGGTGTCTGGATAGGTAGGTGGTGGTGTTTGGTGTTGACTGGTGATATAACAAGCCATGTGGTGGTGGTGATGGGTGGTGGTGATGAGATTGGTATTGACGGTGATGAGATTTGAACTAGAACATGTGGTGATAATGGTGGTGGTGGTGATGGTGGTGGTGGTGATATCTACTATACATATCAGACCCTATGACATGCCGTTTTTCGCAAATATCTTTCACACGAAGACTCGGATTAGCATGGGACTTTGGCACAGATTGTTTCACACACTCCGCTAATTTTTGACGCTATTGTGCAATGCCAGATGCGGTTAATTATGGCGTTTACTCCTGACTGTGATGGCAACACCTGCGTGAGCCACTTACACATTCGAACAGGTAAGGCGTGACGTATTTGTGACGGGTATCCACCACCTACCTCCACCCCTGGCATCCCCTACTCCCATCCTTCCCTTTCCCTCCCCCCTCCTTCTCCCCCGCACTCTCTCCCCCCGCCCTCTTTCTACCCCATACCTCCCCCCACCCCTCTCTCTCTCTCTCTCTCTCTCTCTCTCTCTCTCTCTCTCTCTCTCTCTCTCTCTCTCTCTCTCTCTCTCTCTCTCTCTCTTTCTCGGTGTACATGCGATGTAAAGCGTTGCACACATATGACTTGTCTACAATGGCGGATAACTCGAAAGTATATGCTAAGTATGGTCTGGTGTTTTATGCACACGACCCTGATTCCTGTTCCAGCGTAACTGGATGTTGCTTAAGTGCTGTATGAGGTTTTTGGGGGCAATTATACAACCATTGAAAGTTATTCGAGTATATGAACCTCCTTCCCACAGGTTACGTTCAGCGTATGAGGGAATGAAGCACGTAGCTGACGCTTGATCATTTATAGGAAATCGCGTAGGAGACGGAAAGGAATAATGGTGGAATTGAAGCGGGAATTCATTGCAGAGTAAAAACGTGAAACGAAATAGGAGAAATATATGAATAATTTATTCTGATGTTAGGAAAAGACTGCCATACGATATGTGTCCATGTAGATATGTTAAAAAGTCTTAGCAAACAAAAATAGATAGCGAGTACACACAAATCCTAAGTTAGTCGAGCTGACTAACTTTCCCTACTAGAGCCGAAGTGCCTAGAATGAGTGGCAAAGTTAGTCAGGCTGAGTAATATACTTTAGTCAAATTCTGACAAACCAACTAGTAAAGCTGAGTACGTCATTAGTAAAAAAAAATCTGACTAACTAATTCATAATATTCACTGTTTTGACTAACTGCATTGATCAAGCTGAGCATGTCCTTCATCAATATTGACTAACCACATCGTTCACACTGAGTATGGCCGTCATCAAAACAGCATGTTTGACCAGTTACAAATGTGTTGTGAATATTGTTGATATGCAGAGCTGATCACCTTTGAGGAATGCGTACCTGAATGTCTGGTCAAATACAGTACATGGTCCACTAACGATTGAACAAAAACAGTTTACCTATATGCAAGTCGTAAATCATAGAATACTGTATGGCCTTCAGCTAAAGGTCACAAAAAGAATGTACTAAGAAACCCGATATATTAAAGTGAAAAAATAAGTTGTACATCTGTTTTTGCACAATTAGAAAATAACATATACAGTACACATTTTCTAAAACCAGATTTCATCAATATTAGAAACAGAATGACTAAAAGTAGTCAATAAACTAAATCCGTATTCATTTCACCACAATGTAAATAAACTTGATACACATAGTACCACTTCATTATAACACTACACTTCATAAATATGTAATATGACAGTAGAAAAATACATACATGTAGCCATCTAGCTACGCAAGTAGTGACCCAGATTTATCTACACATCTGAACACCAGTCCACACTATGCAACTTTTTTTGTCAACTCGATTTTCGTGTTACCGCAACAATTTGCAGGCGACAGTGGCCATTAAAACAATTCATATAAAGTACAAACTAATTAGAACCTAAGTAATCATTATATTAAGAAATTTAAGCATAATAATGATAATAATAATAATAATAATAATAATAATAATAATAATAATAATAATAATAATAATATGAAAATGAAAGATAATCCTGATCGGTGATGATGTGAAGAAAAATAAGGTAAACATGGTTAGAAAAAATAAATATTAGTGTAAAAGCGAAAGAAAAAACAAAACCGAAAAATATTAATAAAATCAGCATGAACAACAAAACCAGAGCATGGACAATCATGGTTTAATTCAGATCCAGACGTTTCAAAGTCATGCTGACATCATCCTCTGTGGCTACACAAAGTAATAAAACATTAAAATAAAATAAAACAATAAAACTTTAAAAACAATTAACAAACCATAAATTGACTAAGCAATACATAAGGGTCTTGATGACTCGAGATTATTTAGCATAGAGTTGTTGTATTTAATGTATAGTGACTCTAGTATTCTAAAATCTGTCCTGCTGCAGGAACGTAAAATCTTGATCTGTGATAACTTTAAAGACGTATCACAAGACTTGGAGTTTTCCCTCACGGCAGAGGAAGGAGGGTTGAGATTGAGACTGAGAGTTGTGCTGGACTGACTATACGTGCTCATCTACCTAGATCTTGAAAGCTCGTAAAGTGCTTCAAATATACCCTGCTTGGCAATCGGGACAAGTGTATTTATAAACGAGAGACGAGCACAGGGGAGTCGGCAGTTCTCCTGCTCATAAATACACTTGTCCTGACTGTCAAGCAGGGTATGTTGGAAGCACTTAACGAGCTTTCAAGATCCAGGTAGATGAGCACGTAGTTCAGTCCATCACAACTCACAGTCCCAACATCAACCCTCCTTCCTCTGTCGTGAGGGAACATTCTAAGGGCCGATTACACAGTCGCTGTTATGGTTTAGGATCAATCCGAGCCAAGGCTACACACGACTTGTCGGGGTCTTTTCGGCCATTTTTGGTAAGGGTTGTCCCCACTGAATTGGGACATTAGCTGAAAAGACGGCTGTGAAACCCGATAAGTTGTGTGTAGCCTTGGTTCAAATTGATCCTAAACCATAACAGTTACAGTGAAATCAGCCCTAAATCTTGTGGTATGTCTTCAAGGAAAGTTTTTTTTAACTTTGTGTAGCCACTGAGGATGATGTCGGCATGACCTTGAAATGTCTGGATCTGAATTAAACCATGATTGTCCCTACGCTGGTTTTGTTGTTCATGTTGAGGCTGCGGTTTCCCCGCGACCAACCTTTCTCTAAAAGAAAATTAATAACGGAAAAATATACAAAATAAAAGTAGGGAAAACAAAAAACAAATATGGTGTCCCATCCAGTCAGTTGCTCAACACATCAGGGTGTAGTGTAGACAGTCGACCGTTGCCAACTAAAGTTGCATAGTGTGGACGAGCCTTTAAAATCATTAACAGTTAATAATGCATGAAACCTTATCAAGACTAGAAAAAAACATACAATTTATTATTTACCAAACAAAACTATAGAAAGTGAGAAATAATTTTTGTAGGTTATATAAAAAAATTCATTGAAAATTGGCTGAAAACAACAAACAAAATTCTTCTGATGCATCCATACATACTTTTAATACTGCTGTGTGTGTGTGTGTGTGTATTTACCTAGTTGTGATATACGGGAAAGGAGCTATGCTCGTGTTGTCCCATCTCCATATTGACTTTTGTCCAACTTACACTAGCTTTAAATTCATGAATCGGATTTGCACGAACCACTTCGTGCTCCAGATCATTCCAAACGTCTACTAGTTGCTTGGAATGATCTGGAGCTCGAAGTGGTTGATGCAAAGACAATTCATGAATTTAAAGAGTGTGTGTGTGTGTGTGTGTGTGTGTGTGTGTGTGTGTGTGTGTGTGTGTGTGTGTGTGTGTGTGTGTGTGTGTGTGTGTGTGTGTGTAATTGACTAAATTCATGCACTCTTGTACCCCATTGCCATTTTTACTTCATTTAATTTGACCATTGGGGATTTAGATTTCTGAGTTTCTCCTTTTTCATACTTGATACCTAAAACATATGAGGATATAAAACTGGGGAAGTGTTTACAGTCTTTAGGATGTTCAATATTGTATACATACAATCCTGCTACTAATCCAGCTACAGCCATAGTAATGGATGTAGTTTCAGCTATGGGTGTACCATCCAGTAAAACACAATACAAAAGTGGTGAGGGATGGAAAAAGAAAAGGACGTTCATGGTAGACAGAAGAGATAAGGAGGAAAGTAAAAGAGAAAAGAGGACTTTTTAAGAAAACTCAAGAAAGAAATATGGCTGAGCAAGTAAAAGGGGAAAGGAAAAAGAAATATAAAGAATGCAAGATGAAATTAAGACAAGCAGTAAAAGAAAGTAAGAAGAGAGTTGCTGAAGACTTTGGAAAAAGATTAAGTGAAAAATATATAGGGAACAAAATCATATTGGAAAGAAGTAAAAAACAAAAGAAATGCAGAAAATATCTCCTCAAGTAAAATAAATGAAGTTATGGATGAGAATGGAATGACGTTAAAAGACGGGGAAGCTGTGAAGGAGATGGAGAGAATATTTAAAAAAACTCAATGAATTTTGAGGATGGACATCCAGCAGCTGTAACAGCAGCAGTTTTGAGTAGAGGTAGAGGAGGAGTATATAAAGAAAGAAGTATAACATATGAAGAAGTAAATCAAGCAATAAAAAGATTAAAAATGGAAAGGCAGCAGGAATTGATGAAATCACGGCAGAAATGATGAAGTGTGAAGGAGAGGTAGTTACTGAATGGATGCTCAAGTTCTGTGAAGTGACATGGGAGGGGGGGTTGCCAGCAGACTGGACAAAATCCATCATTGTCCCAGTTTACAAGGGGAAGAGCAGGAGAGGGGAGTGTGGGAGCTATAGAGGTTTAAGTCTCCTAAGTATACCCGGAAAGGTATAGAGAGGGTGCAAAGGCTTACAGAAAAGAAAATCTGTGAAGAACAAGGAGGCTTCAGGAAGGGAAGGGGATGTGTGGATCAGATATTTTCCTTCAGGATGATAGTAGAAAAAAATAATAGCAAAAAGAAAGAAACCATACGCTGCCTTCATGGATTTAGAAAAAGCTTACGACGAGTCGATTGGATTGCATTGTGGGATGTTTTAAAGATTTATGGTGTGGGAGGAAAACTGCTTAGTGCAATAAAGTCTTTTTATGAGAATGCATCTGCATGTGTCAAAATTAGTGGAGAAACAAGTGAACATTTTGATATAAAAGTGGGCTTAAGACAAGGGTGCGTCATGTCACCATGGTTGTTCAATATTTATATGGATGGTATTATGAGAGAAATGAAGGGCAAAGTTCAAAGTTGGGGAGTTGGAGTTAAAATGTACGCTGAGGGAAGGAAGTGGGTGCTGAATTCAATCTTATTTTCTGATGACATAGTGCTCATAGCAGAAAATGAAAGTGACTTACAAAATTTGGTCAGTGTTTTTGATAGGGAATGTAAAAGGAGAAAGCTGAAAGTAAATGTCAACAAGAGTAAAGTGATGGTTTGTGAGCAAAGTAGAAGTGAGGTTGTAGATTTTGTATGCCCATATGGAGTGGGAACTGAATGTGAAAAAAATGCTAAATAATTTTGAATGGTGAAGAAACGGAGCAGGTCAATGAGTTTAAGTATCTTGATCAGTTATGTGCAAGCATGGTGATACGGAGGGAGAGACAAGAGAAAGGGCATTGCAAGGAAGAAGGGTGGTAGGGTCTTTGGGACGTATCATGAATGGCAGAAGTGTGAGCATGGGGGTAAAGAGGGATGTGAGAAATAAAATAATAGTACCAACCCTCACATATGCAAGTGAGCCTGGAATGAAAGTCAGAGGTCTAGAGTGCAGGCAGTGGAAATGAGTTATTTGAGGAGTGTATGTGGTGTGAGTAGAATGGATGGAATAAGTAATGGAAGTGTGTATGAACGTTTTGGAATGTGTCACAGGGGTGAAGGGAAGAGGTGTTGAGTGGTGGAAGAAGTGAAGTGACACTTTAAAATGGTTTGGCCACATGGAGCGAATGGAGGAGAGTGAGATGACCAGGATGGTGTATGTGAGTGAGATGGAGGGAGGGAATGTTAGAGGACGACCTCCAATGAAATGGAGAGAGAGGATGCAGGCATACGTTAGGGAGAAGGGGGAAAGATCCTTGAGAAACTTTGTGCAGACAAGGAGGGAGTGTCTGGATAGAAAAAGATGGAAACTCTTCTGCCATGGCCATCCCCTGGTAGGAGCTCCTAGGAGCATGCGTCGATGATATGATGATAAAGATTGACCTTAACCTGTATTTGAAATAATTCGCTGAAGCCTGTGCATATAACACCTGTAAGGGAGGGGTTGGGGGGCAGTGAGATTAGCTTAGGGAGCTGGTTGGAGGTCACGACTCTGGTTTACAACAGTGCAGCCCTACTGTAAAGAAATATTCAATTTTATCTAACTAGTTTTATATAATATAGCTATCATTTGATGTGAATATGCAGAATGAAACAATTAAGCATTTCCAGTGCATCCCGAATTGTTCTTGCATGAAAGACCTGTGAAATCCAAGCAGAAATGAGCTTTAAAAAAATATTGTTTACATTACAGTCATTATATGCTGAGTACCTGCTTTGGGTGAATCTTTGTCGCCTTCGG
>NW_026111673.1:190000-205000 GCF_024679095.1 Eriocheir sinensis
TTATTTTATTTTTATTAAACTGCCTAATAATATACAGCGTAAAATGACAATAACTCCATTAGCGTTCATCGTAAAGAAATTCTGAAAGTACCGTTCGATTCCGGGGACGTTTCTACATGGGGTAGGTGCCCATTTCAAAGTTCATACTAAAAACTAAGCGATAAAACTCACCTTTTCTTGTTTTTCGCAGAGGGGACCACACCCCCAAACACCGTTAATTTTGCCTGGGGCGTTGATTTCAGGCCATGAACGGCTTCCTCATCCTTTTCTACATAAGATGAAATGCCTCTGGGAAATAAGAAAAGGAATAAAAGCGTTTTTTTTCTGTAAATCAAAAAAATCCCCGAACATTCCTGATAGTTATATGCAAAAAAAAAACTTTAGTTTTTATCTTAGAGCAATTCTGAGTGTACCATTTGATTCGTCGGAGTTTTATGCATCGATTAGGTACCCTTTGCAAAGTTCAGAGTAAAAACTAAGCGAGAAATATCACATTTTCCATACACGTCGACAAAACACCCATACTTATGAATTGCTGTTCCATTAGCCTAACCTAACTCGATTTCACGAGTTAGGTTAGAGTAAGAAAACAGCAATTCATAAGATTGGGTGTTGAGGGAAAGGTCAAAAGAAGAAGAGGAAGAAGACCCTGCTCCGCGATGCAGTGGTTTACGTGCATAGCTCCGTTATAAGGCCTCAAGAAGAGTAAGAAGATCTAGATGCTAGAATTCGGAGAGGGGTCATATGGGGTGTCGAGTAGGGGGTTAATGGGGTCAGTAAAATGCGTGGTGATAATTAGATAGGGCGGGGGTTCATGATATTGTGGGGGGGGCTAATGGGAGTAATTGGAATTCGTAATTAGGTCATGTTCGGTATCGAATAAGGGGTAAATGGGGTCAGTAAATAGCGTGGTGATAATTAAAGGGGGCGGGGTTAACGGTAACTGGTTGGGGCTAATGGGAGTAGGTAAAACTCAAAAATAGGTCATGTGAGTTTTCGAATACTGGGTAAATGGGGTCAGTAAATTGTGTGGTGATGATCAGAGGGGGCGGGGGGTTAAGGTAAGGGGGGGGCTATTGGGAGTAGGTGGAATTCGTAATTAGGTCATGTTCGGTGTCGAATAGGGAGTAAATGGGGTCAGTAAACTACGTGATGATAATTAAAGGGGGCGGTGGTAAAAAGTAATGTGGGGGGGCTAATGGGAGTAGGTGGAATACGGAAATGGCTTCATTTTATTTTTTTTATATAAAAATAGCCTATTAAAATACATCGTGAAATGACAATAACTCCATTAGCGTTCATCGTAAAGCAATTCTGAAAGTACCGTTCGATTCGGCGGACGTTTCTTCATGGGGTAGGTGCCCATTTCAAAGTTCATACTAAAAACTAAGCGATAAAATAAATCTTTTCTTGCTTTTCGCAAAGGGGAACATAACCCCAAACACCGCTATTTTTCCCTGGGGCGTTGATTTCAGGCCATGGATTGATTAGACACGCTTTCCAAAGTTCAGAGTAAAAACTAAGCGAGAAAAATCATTTTTCCATACACGTCGACACAACACCCATACTTATGAATTGCTGTTCCATTAGTCTAACCTAACTCGATTTCATGAGTTAGGTTAGAGTAAGAAAACAGCAATTCATAAGATTGGGTGTTTTGGGATGGGTCAAAAGAAGAAAAGGAACAAGACCTTGCTCCGCGATGCAGTGGTTAATGTGCATAGCTCCGTTATAAGGCCTCAAGAAGAGAAAAAAGATCTAGATGCTAGAATTCGGAAATAGGTCATATGGGGTGTCGAGTAGGGGGTTAATGGGGTCAGTAAAATGCGTGGTGATAATTAGATAGGGCAAGGGCTCATGATAATGGGGGGGGGGCTAATGGGAGTAATTGGAATTCGCAATTAGGTCATGTTCGGTATCAAATAAGGGTTAAATGGGGTCAGTAAGTTGCGTGGTGATAATTAAAGAGGGCGGGGGCTAACGGTAATTTGGGGGGGGCTAATGGGAGTTTGTGAAACTCGAAAATAGGTCATGTGAGGTGTCGAATACTGGGTAAATGGGGTAAGTTAATTGCGTGGTGATAATCAGAGGGGGCGGAGGGTTAGGGTAAGGGGGGGGGCTATTGGGAGTAGGTGGAATTCGTAATTAGGTCATGTTCGGTGTCGAATAGGGAGTAAATGGGGTCAGTAAATTGCGAGGTGATAATTAAAGGGGGCGGTGGTGAAAAGTAATAGTGGGGGCTAATGGGAATAGGTGGAATTCGAAAATAGGTCATGTCAGGTGTCGAATAGGGAATAAATCTGGTCAGAAGTTTGCGTGGTGATAATTAGGGGGATGAGGTTGATGATAATGGGGGGGGTGGCTAATGGGAGTAGGTGGAATACGGAAATGGCTTCATTTTATATTATTTTTATAAAAATAGCCCCATGATATACATCGTAAAATGAAAATAACTCCATTACCGTTCTTCGTAAAGCAATTCTGAAAGAACCATTTTAATCGGCGGACGTTTATGCATGTGGTTGGTGCTCATTTCAAAGTTCATACTAAAAGCTATGCGATAAAATTCAACTTTTCTCGTTTTTTGCAAAGGGGACCATACCCCCAAACACCGCTAAATTTGCCCGGTGCGTTGCTTTCAGGCCATGAACGGCTTCCTCATCCTTTTCTACATAAGATGAAATGCCTCTGGGAAATAGAAAAAGGAATAAAAGCGGTTTTTTCTGTAAATCAACTAATACTACTACGTACTACTACTACTACTATATACTACTACAGGTGTTATAAAGTTAAAACAGATGTCATTATGTTCAAAAAGTAGTTTATTATGACCTTTACATATCCATGCATTGACCTCAAGTTTATAATATATTCGAGGTCAAGGTTGATGTGTGTAGTTTTCATGTAGGGACAAGCTGGCTAAGTACAGCTTGACCCCTGACCCCCAAGATGAGCTGACGCGCAGGAATAGTTATAAGTCTACCCTCGTAAGACAGCATTTTTGAGGATATCAGTGCATTCAGTCAGTCAGTTATTCAGTCAGCCAGTCAGTGACACTCAGTCCATCCGTTAAGAAAGTCAGTCAGTCTCACACACACACACACACACACACACACACACACACACAGAGAGAGAGAGAGAGAGAGAGAGAATTATAGAAGCCATGAAGAGTTTTCTGGCAAAGATGTGGTGTGCAAGAAATAGGGAATTGGAAGATTTGTAATGGATACTGCTTGTGTTGTTTTGTTTATTACAGGTTGTGCCGATACGAAGGCTTGATCTTGATCTTGATCTTGATGTCACAGGTGGCTCGGGATTTCTCCCCAGCCAGGCCTTTGTACAGCAAGAGCAAGAGGAAGACCGCCAGCCCACCTCGGCCCCCCAGCCCGCCCCAAGGCTCCCTCCATGGCCTCCTGCAGGTCTTGAGGTGACAAGGCTCCCCACAGTGCTGCCCCACGCAGTGCCAGGGCAGTGCCACGCCTGTAATCTGCGGCGCCATGCCCGGTCTGAGGGCGCCGCTGGACTGTGAGTGTTTGACCTTATTTTCAAGCTACTATTTGACCATCGCAGGAATTATTACACGTTTCATTAGTCTTCATTAATGAATGAGTGCCTCAAGTCATTGTTTTGGCTCTGGGGTGGCGCACTTAACCTATTCCCAAAGCTTAAAAAGGAGTTCAATCAGGTCACCAAATTACTCCAGAATCACACCCAACACTCACTGAATTGCTCCAGAATCACACCCAACACATTGAATTCCTCCAGAATCACACCCAACACACCGAATTACTCAACAATCACACTCAACACACACTGAATTGCTCCAGAATCACACCCAACACACTGAATTACTCTAGAATTACACCCAGCACACACTCAAACACACATCATTGCCAGTTAGCTTTGTGGACTGATTCTGGATCTATATTATAATGCGGCGGGCAGCTGTCATTTGCATGAAACGCATATTTGTGTTGGCTGTTCGGGGGACCGGGGAGCCGAGTTTGCAGGGGAGGGAAGTGAAGGAAGTGTAATTGTTAGTGTTGGTGTGTTGTGGTGACAAGTGATTGTGTAATTGCTTTTCTGAATGAGTCTATTGTACCGCAGTCTGTAGAGGGAGGCTGTTCCAGTGGTGTATGGTGCGTGGAAAGTATGAGTGCTTGTATGCGTCAGTGTTAGTGTAATATGTTTGGTGTTTATGGATGTGTGTGTTACTCAGTACGTTGGCTGTTTGCGCTGAATAGGCTAGGTACGTGCGTGGGTCAATGCGAGTGTTTGTGATCTCGTACATAAGTCTGTGTGCTTGTGAAGAGGTTTCTTTGGCCGATGACCTAACCTAACCTATTATCTATATCTATTATCAGGTGTCGATTTGGGAATAAATCGGTTCAGTAATTTGCGTGGTGATAATTAAAGGGGGATGAGGTTGATGGTAATGGGGGGGGGGGAGGGGTTAATGGGAGTAGGTGGAATACGGAAATGGCTTCATTTTTTTTTTTTAATAGCCTAATAACATACATCGTAAAATGACAATAACTCCATTAGCGTTCATCGTAAGGCAATTCTGAAAGTACCATTCGATTCGGCGGACGTTTCTGCATGGGGTAGTTGCCCATTTCATAGTTCATACTAAAAACTAAGCGATAAAATTCATCTTTTCTTCTTATTCGCAAAGGGGACCATACCCCCTAACACCGTTAATTTTGCCTGGGGCGTTGATTTCAGGCCATGAACGGCTTCCTCATCCTTTTCTACATAAGATGAAATGCCGCTGGGAAATAGAAAAAGGATTAAAAGCGGTTTTTTTTCTGTAAATCAAAAAAATCCCCGAACATTCCTGATAGTTATATGCAAATATATCCGTTAGTTTTTATCTTAGAGCAATTCATAAGATTGGGTGTTGTGGGATGAGTCAAAAGAAGAAGAGGAAGAAGACCTTGCTCCGTAATGCAGTGGTTACCGTGCATAGCTCCGTTATAAGGCCTCAAGAAGAGGAAGAAGGTCTAGATTTTAGAATTCGGAAATAGGTCATATGGGGTGTCAAGTAGGGGGTTAATGGGATCAGTAAATTGCGTGGTGATAATTAGAGGGGGCGGAGGTTCATGATAATGTGGGGGGAGCTAATGGGAGTAATTGGAATTCGTATTTAGGTCATGTTCGGAATCTAATAAGGGGTAAAAGGGGTCAGTAAATTGCGTGGTGATAATTAAAGGGGGCGGGGGTTAACGGTAATTGGGGGGAGACTAATGGGAGTAGGTGAAACTCGAAAATATGTCATGTCAGGTGTCGAATAGGGATTAAATCGGGGTCATTAATTTACGTGGTGATAATTAAAGAAGGATGAGGTTGATGGTAATGGGTGGGGTCTAATGGGAGTAGGTGGAATACGGAAATGACTTCATTTTATTTTTTTATATAAAAAATAGCCGAATAAAATACATCGTAAAATGACAATAACTCCATTACCGTTCATCGTAAAGCAATTCTGAAAGCACCGTTCGATTCGGCGGACGTTTCTGCATGGGGTAGGTGCCCATTTCAAAGTTCAAACTAAAAACTATACCATAAAATTCAATCTTTATTGTTTTTCGCAAGGGGGACCATACCCCCTAACACCGTTCATTTTGGCCGGTGCGTTTATTTCAGGCCATGAACGGCTTCCTCATCCTTTTCTACGTAAGATGAAATGCCTCTGGGAAATAGAAAAAGGAATAAAAGCGATTTTTTTTCTGTAAATCAACTACTACTACTACGTACTACTACTACTACTATATACTACTACAGGTGTTATAAAGTGAAAACATATGTCGTTATGTTCAAAAGGTAATTTATTATGACCTTTACATATCGATGCATTGACCTCAAGTTTATAATATATTCGAGGTCAAGGTTGATGTGTGTTGTTTTCATGTAGGGACAAGCTGGCTAAGTACAGCTTGACCCCTGACCCCCAAGATGAGCTGATGCGCAGGAATAGTTATAAGTTTACCCTCGTAAGACAGCATTTTTGAGGATATCAGTGCATTCAGTCAGTCACTTATTCAGTCAGCCAGTCAGTGACAGTCACTCTAACCGTTAAGAAAGTCAGTCAGTCTCACACACACACACACACAGAGAGAGAGAGAGAGAGAGAGAGAGAGAGAGAGAGAGAGAGAGAGAGAGAGAGAGAGAGAGAGAGAGAGAGAGAGAGAGAGAATTATAGAAGCCATGAAGAGTTTTCTGGCAAAGATGTGGTGTGCAAGAAATAGGGAATTGGAAGATTTGTAATGGATACTGCTTGTGTTGTTTTGTTTATTACAGGTTGTGCCGATACGAAGGCCTGACTCTCCAACGGGTCACCTGTACAGCAAGAGCAAGAGCAAGACCGCCAGCCCGCCTCGGCCCCTCAGCCCGCCCCAAGGCTCCCTCCATGGCCTCCTGCAGGGCTTGAGGTGGTCAGGCTCCCCACAGTGCTGCCCCTCGCAGTGCCAGGGCAGTGCCACACCTGTTAGCTGCGGCGCCATGCCCGGTCTGAGAGCGCCGCTTGTCTGTGAGTGTTGACCTCGTGTTTGATCTTATTTTGAAGCTACTATTTGACCATCGCAGGAATTATTATACGTTTCCTTAGTCTTCATTAATGACTGAGTGCCTGAAGTGTCTGTTTTTTCTCTGGGGTGCCGCACATAACCTATTCCCAAAGGTTAAAAAGGAGGTCAATCAGGCTTTCACGAGTGTTTTCCAGGTTCAAGGTACAGAGGAAGGGTCAAACTGCATCCAGGGTCACTAATATACCCATGCAAGTGGCCCAGACTCCTAGGAAATCACATCAACACAAACCAAATTACTACAGAATCACACCCAACACTCACTAAATTGCTCCAGAACCACACCCAATACATTGAATTCCTCCAGAATCACACCCAACACACCGAATTACTCAACAATCACAACCAACACACACTGAATTGCTCCAGAATCACACCCAACACACTGAATTACTCTAGAATTACACCCAACACACACTCAAACACACATCATTGCCAGTTAGATTCGTGGACTTGTTCTGGATCTATATTATAATGCGGCGGGCAGCTGTCAGTTGCATGAAACGCATATTTGTGTTGGCTGTTCGGGGGACCGGGGAGCCGAGTGTGCAGGGGAGGGAAGTGAAGGAAGTGTAATTGTTAGTGTTGGTGTGTTGTGGTGACAAGTGAGTGTGTATTGCTTTTCTGAATGAGTCTATTGTACCGCAGTCTGTAGAGGGAGGCTGTTCCAGTGGTGTATGGTGCGTGGAAAGTTACTTGTTACTTGTTACTTGTGTTTCTTATTTATCTGGTCCCACTTCCGCCGAAGTGCTCTGCAGGACCCACATATTTCATTCATTAAATTTTCAATATTGATCACAACTTATATGCCATGTTAATTGTCAATGTTTCCATGTCAAACCATCAGAGAACAGAAATGTTTATAGTTCTTTCTGAAATTTGGAAATATCCTTTGTTCTTCTAATGTCACACTACTGTTTGTATGCGTCAGTGTTAGTGTGATATGTTTGGTGTTTAAGATGTGTGTGTTACTCAGTACGTTGGCTGTTTGCGCTGTGTAGGCTAGGTACGTGCGTGGGTCAGTGTGAGTGTTTGTGATCTCGTACATAAGTCTGTGTGCCTGTGAAGAGGTTTCTTTGGCCGATGACCTAACCTAACCTATTATCTATATCTATTATCAGGTGTCGAAAAGGGAATAAATCGGTTCAGTGATTTGCGTGGTGATAATTAAAGGGGGATAAGGTTGATGGTAATGGGGCGGGCTAATGGGAGTAGGTGGAATACGGAAATGGCTTTTTTTTTATTTTTATAAATAGCCTAATAATATACATCGTAAAATGAATATAAATCCATTAGCGATCATCGTACAGCAATTCTGAAAGTACCATTCGATTCGGCGGACGTTTCTGCATGGGGTAGGTGACCATTTCAAAGTTCATACTAAAAACTAAGCGATAAAATTCATCTTCTCTTGTTTTTCGCAAAGGGGACCATACCCCCTAACAATGTCAATTTTGCCTGGGGCGTTGATTTCAGGCCATGAACGGATTCCTCTTCCTTTTCTACATAAGATGAAATGCCTCTGGGAAATAGAAAAAGGAATAACAGCGGTTTTTTTCTGTAAGTCAAAAAAATCCCCGAACATTCCTGATAGTTATATGCAAATATATCCGTTAGTTTTTATCTTAGAACAATTCTGAGTGTACCCTTCGATTCGTCGGAGTTTTCTGCATCGATTAGGTACTCTTTCCAAAGTTCATAGTAAAAACTAAGCGAGAAATATCACATTTTCAATACACGTCGACACAACACCCATACATATGGATTGCTGTTCCCTTAGTCTAGCCTAGCTCGATTTCACGAGTTAGGTTAGAGTAAGAAAACAACAATTCATAAGATTGGGTGTTGTTTGATGGGTCAAAAGAAGAAGAGGAAGAAGACCTTGCTCCGCAATTCAGTGGTTACTGTGCATAGCTCCGTTATAAGGCCTTAAGAAGAGGAAGAAGGTCTGGACTTTAGAATTCGGAAATAGGTCATATGGGGTGTCGAGTAGGGGGTTAATGGGGTCAGTAAATTGCGTTGTGATAATTAGAGGGGGCGGAGGCTCATGATAATGTGGGGGGGGCTAATGGGAGTAATTGGAATTCGTATTTAGGTCATCTTTGGTATCGAATAAGGGGTAAATGGGGTCAGTAAATTGTGTGGTGATTATTAAAGGGGGCGGGGGTAAACGGTAATTGGGGGGGGCTAATGGGAGTAGGTGAAACTCGAAAATAGGTCATGTGAGGTGTCGAATACTGGGTAAATGGGGTCAGTAAATTACGTGGTGATAATCAGGGGGGGCGGGTGGTTAGAATAAGGGGGAGGGCTATTGGGAGTAGGTGGGATTCGTAATTAGGTTATGTTCGGTGTCGAATAGGGAGTAAATGGGGTCAGTAAATTGCGAGGTGATAATTAAAGGGGGCGGGGATGAAAAGTAATTGGGGGGGCTAATGGGATGGGGTGGAGTTCGAAAATAGGTCATGTCAGGTGTCGAATAGGGATTAAATCTCGTCAGTAATTTACGTGGTGATAATTAAGGGGGTGATAACTTATGAATTGCTGTTTCCTTACTCGAGTTAGGTTAGTGTAAGAAAACAGCATTTCATAAGACTGGGTGTTGTATGATGGGTCAAAAGAAGAAGAGGAGGAAGACCTTCCTCCGCGATACAGTGGTTACCGTGAATAGCTCCGTTATAAGGTCTTTAGAAGAGAAAAAAGATATAGATGCTAGAATTTGGAGATAGGTTATATGGGGTGTCGAGTAGGGGGTTAATGGGGTCAGTAAATTGCGTGGCGATAATTACAGGGGGCGGGAGTTCATGATAATGGGGGGGGGGGGCTAATGGGAATAGGTGTATTTCGTAATTAGGTCATGTTCGGTATCGAATAACTGGTAAATGGGATCAGTAAATTGCGTAGTAATAATTAAAGAGGGTGGGGGTTAACGGTAATGGGGGGGGGGCTAATTGGAGTACGTGAAACTCTAAAAAAGTTTGATGGTAACGGGGGGGGGAGGGGGGCTAAGGGGAGTAGGTGGAATAAGGAAATGGCTTCATTTTTTTTTTTTTTTATATAAATAGCCTAATAAAATACATCGTAAAATGACAATAACTCCATTACCGTTCTTCGTAAAGCAATTCTGAAAGTACCATTGGAATCGGAGGACGTTTATGCATGGGGTAGGTGCCCATTTCAAAATGCAGACTAAAAACTAAGCGATAAAATTCAACTTTTCTCGTTTTTTGCAAAGGGGACCATACCCCCAAACACCGCTAATTTTGCCCGGTGCGTTGCTTTCAGGCCATGAACGGCTTCCTCATCCTTTTCTACATAAGATGAAATGCCTCTGGGAAATAGAAAAAGGAATAAAAGCGTTTTTTTTCTGTAAATCAACTACTACTACTACGTACTACTACTACTACTACTATATACTACTACAGGTGTTATAAAGTAAAAACAGATGTCATTATGTTCAAAAAGTAATTTATTATGACCTTTACATATCCATGCATTGACCTCAAGTTTATAATATATTCGAGGTCAAGGTTGATGTGTGTAGTTTTCATGTAGGGACAAGCTGGCTAAGTACAGCTTGACCCCTGACCCCCAAGATGAGCTGACGCGCAGGAATAGTTATAAGTCTACCCTCGTAAGACAGCACTTTTGAGGATATCAGTGCATTCAGTCAGTCAGTTATTCAGTCAGCCAGTCAGTGACAGTCAGTCCATCCGTTAAGAAAGTCAGTCAGTCACACACACACACACACACACACACACACACACACACACACAGAGAGAGAGAGAGAGAGAGAGAGAGAGAGAGAGAGAGAGAGAGAGAGAGAGAGAGAGAGAGAGAGAGAGAGAGAGAATTATAGAAGCCATGAAGAGTTTTCTGGCAAAGATGTGGTGTGCAAGAAATAGGGAATAGGAAGATTTGTAATGGATACTGCTTGTGTTGTTTTGTTTATTACAGGTTGTGCCGATACGAAGGCCTGACTCTCCAACGGGTCACCTTTACAGCTAGAGCAAGAGCAGGACCGCCAGCCCGCCTCGGCCCCTCAGCCCGCCCCAAAGCTCCCTCCATGGCCTCCTGCAGGGCTTGAGGTGTTCAGGCTCCCCACACTGCTGCCCCACGCAGTGCCAGGGCAGTGCCACACCTGTAATCTGCGGCGCCATGCCCGGTCTGAGGGCGCCGCTGGACTGTGAGTGTTTGACCTTATTTTTAAGCTACTATTTGACCACCGCAGGAATTATTACACGTTTCATTAGTCTTAATTAATGAATGAGTGACTCAAGTCATTGTTTTGGCTCTGGGCTGCCGCATATAACCTATTATCAAAGCTTAAAAAGGACTTCAATCAGGCCTTCACGAGTGTTTTACAGGTTCAAGGTGCAGAGGAGGGGTCAAACTGCATCCAGGCTCACTAATATACCCATGCAAGTGACCCAGACTCCTAGGAAATCACGTCAACACAAAACAAATTACTATAGAATCATACCCAACACACCGAATTCATCCAAAATCACACCCAACACACTCAATTGCTCCAGTGCTAACAACTGCAATATAAATGAGTGATTTTGTTTCTTCTATTTTTCTTTCTATCTTTTGCCGTTTCTGTGTGTGTGTGTGTGTGTGTGTGTGTGTGTGTGTGTGTGTGTGTGTGTGTGTGTGTGTGTGTAAGGTTAGATTAGGTTAGGTTAGGTAAGGTTTGGTAAGGTTAGATTAGGTTAGGTAGGGGTAGATTAGGTTTGCTAAGGTTTTGCAAGGTCATATTAGGTTAGGTAAGGTTGGATTAGGTTAGGCAAGGTTAGATTAGGTTAGATAAGGTTAGATAAGGTTAGATAAGGTTTGGTAAGGTTAGATTAGGTTATGCAAGGTTAGATTAGGTTAGATTAGGTTAGGTAAGGTTAGATTAGGTTAGGTAAGGTTAGATTAGGTTTGGTAAGGTTAGATTAGGTTAGGTAGGGTTAGATTAGGTTTGGTAAGGATAGATTTGGTTTGGTAAGGTTAGTTAAGGTTTGGTAAGGTTACATTAGGTTAGGTAAAGTTAGATTAGGTTAGATAAGGTTAGATTAGGTTAGGTAAGGTTAGATTAGGTTAGGTAAGGTTAGATTAGGTTAGGTAAGGTTAGATTAGGTTAGGTAAGGTTAGATGAGGTTTGCTAAGGGTAGATTAGGTTAGGTAGGGTTAGATTAGGTTTGGTAAGGTTAGATTAGGTTTGGTAAGGTTAGATAAGGTTTGGTAATCCAAATCACCATTCTGCAGGGAGTTGCCGGAGCCAGTGATGCCGTCGGACATAACAATAATAATAATAATAATAATAATAATAATAATAATAATAATAATAATAATAATAATAATAATAATAATAATCAAAATGACCGTTCTGCAGGGAGTTGCCGGAGCCAGTGTTGACGTCGGACATGATGCCACACATTGATGACGTAGCGATCAATCCTAACCCCGGGGAGCGCGCCGAGGCCATGCGCCAGCTGATCAACCGCCTGCCAACCGCCAACCGCCTGCTGCTACAATACATGTTCAAGCATATGGGACACATCATTGCAAGGGTAACTAGGGATTTTCTTTATGGTAGTTATTTATTTGCTTTTATATTTATTTTCTCTCTCTCTCTCTCTCTCTCTCTCTCTCTCTCTCTCTCTCTCTCTCTCTCTCTCTCTCTCTCTCTCTCTCTCTCTCTCTCTCTCTCCACTTCAGTAATCCTCTTCCTCCCTTCGTTTTACCAGTCTCATCACCGTTTTTCATCACCATTTTTCACCACCACCACCATGTCTCTGACCCTTTAACACCATCCTTACCCCCCTCCTCCTCCTCCTCCTCCTCCTCTTCTTCCAAATCACCACCACCATCACCACCAAATCTCAACTCCATCACCCTTTCATCACCACTTTATCACCACTCAACACCAGTCGGTGGCGCCGTTTCAGGAGGTACTTTAGAGAGAAATCGAGTGCGTGCGTGCGTGCGTTGCGTGACCCCGGCCTTGTCCACGGTCCCTGTAAATACCTGTATATAACCTGTTCACCTAAGACAGTCAACCCCCGGGGGCTCCCCTGTGGTCGGCCCCTCTCCCCCCGCCGTGGCCATCACCAGGGGCATTGAATTCTTTGTTAGTTTTGTACCCGTATCTCGTGACCTCCAGTGCCCCGCGTGGTGGCTTCGGAGGGGCGGTAACGGGGCGCGGCGAGGCGGGGCGGGGAGGGGTGACCCAAGACCATAGCTGGGCACGATAACAGAAAACCTTATTCCCGATAACCGATAACTGATAATGAAAAACCTTAACGTCGATAACCGATATTCGTTAACTAGAGACACAAATATAGGCGATAACTGATAACCGATACCCGATATATATCCACAATTCCGATACTAGCTAGCGATAAGGCCGATAGGCGAAAACGATACTATATTGATATTTCAGATAGAACAACATTGATGAATTCAAATATTCATTATCTGTATTTTAGGAAACTTACAAAACCTTAAAACCACACGTTGACACGTACATATGGACGGTAATACTAGAAATGCCTGAACCGGTGTTGTGTTATTTGGCGTCATCACCGTCAAAAATTGTTTACAAACACTGGTCTCTCGCGAACGGTGCATGCTCAGACCAGCAAGCGTAGACCTGTACAGTCTCACAAAGCTTTAAAACCGTAATTAAGAGTTGCTGGAAGGCTGAATCAGACATATAGTACAACTACCACCATCCTCGCTGTTTCTAGGACGACACTCTGTACGAGTTGTATTTATATGTACAGAGTGTACGTCGTTCTAGAAACAGCGAGGATGGTGGTACTGTATGTTTGATTCAGCTTTCCAGCAACTCTTAATGTGTTAAAAAAGCATTGTGAGACTGTACAGGTCTACAATTAATGGTCTGAGCATGCGCAGTTCACGAGAGACCAGTGTTTGTACACAAAAGCGCCTGCTTTTGACGATGGGACACCAAAAAACACAACACCGGGTGCCTTCAGTACCATGGCATGCTCACAAACGAATATGGAATATCAAATTTGAGGCAGTGAATAATCCTTTTGGGGGCAAAGTTAAATGATTTTTCTCTATGATATATTGATTTTTGAGTAGCATAAAAAAAATAACCTAGTGTTTTAGTTTTCATGACCTAAGTATGAAATCTCATCACCGAAGATATTTCATACCCCGAAGTTTTTTCATACAACCGGGCCACGCATGCGCAGTAGGGAGACAACATTTTTTTCCTGAGAGGCGGAAAAAAAGTAGCGATTATCGCTAGTTTGGTTACAAAAGTAACGAAGATACCGATATATATTTAAATAAGTAGCGGATGGCCGATAATCCGATTTTGTTATCAGCGATAAAGTATCGCGATAACTTATCGCGATAACGCCCAGCTATGTCCAAGACCCATATTCGTAACGTCTTGGGAAACGTATAGTGAGCCCCCGAGACGCTTAAGAATGCCCACCCTCCCTCCCCCGCCCCCCAGAGCAGCCCCCCGGCGTCAGGAAGGCTGGCAGCGAGCGGAGCGCTTTGTTGAGTTTCGTGGTTACGTCTTAGAAAAGAATCATTTGTTTTGTACATGTTGATGCCGATAACTCCTGATAAGACCCCGCGCTCCAAGTTACTGTAGCGGGAGGGAAGGCAGACTCAAGCCAGAATTTATAAACGTCTCGGGGCCTCAGATCGCTTGCTGGAAAAGACTGCAGTAGAAGTTGCTCTGGGATTTTCATGGACTGTTTTGTGACCCTGGTGATAGCTTGACACGACCTATACGCCTTCAACGGTAAAGTCACCCAAGAAAACCCGGTCAATCTTCCCTGTGCCTGTTGGAAAAGCCTCTCGTGGAAGATGCTCTGGGCTTTTCATGGACTGTTTTGTGACCCCGATGATAGCTTGACATGAAAAATTACCCTATATTTAACCATCATTTTCTCAGATTAAAACTAGCTCTAACTCACTCTACCATACACTAAAATGTAAGCCAACAATCCCTCTCTCTAATCCACCCACCCCAGACTCTCTACCCTCCCTCACTTTAGAGCTATCTCACTTTTTCTCAGACAGTGTCACTCACCCACTGATTTTAGACCTATTTAGCTTATCTTTAACCCTCATTTTCTCACATTATTAACACGAACTCTGCACCTTGAACGGGAAACACACACCCCGTGAAGACCCGGTTAATCTCCTCCGTGGCCTTGAAAAACAGTCGTAATTGAAGCCCGAGACGTTTAGGAATGCGACCCTCAGAGCAGTGTCACATTGGAGGTAGAATTGGTGGAGGTGACATCAGCCCAATTAAGTGAATCCGCCAGAGCTGTCATTTTTACGGCCAGGTGTCAGGTCTCAAGTCAGGCTCGCCCACCCCCATCTTTTGGCCGTAAATTTGACAGTTCGTCGGCTTCACCTCAAGGAAGGGGGT
>NW_026111673.1:210000-240000 GCF_024679095.1 Eriocheir sinensis
GGGGTGTAATGCGAGTAGGTGGAATTCGTAATCAAGTCAGGTTCGGTGGCGAATAAGGGGTATATCGGCTCAGTAAATTGTGTGGTGATGATCAGAGGCGGCGGGGGGTTAGGGTAAGGGGGGGGGGCTATTGGGAGTCGGTGGAATTCGTATTTAGGTCATGTTCATTATCGAATAGGGAGTAAATGGGGTCAGTAAATTACGTGCTGATAATTAAAGGGGGCGGGGATGAAAAGTAATGTGGTGGGCTAATGGGAATAGGTGGAATTCGAGAAGAGGTCATGTCAGGTGTCGAAGAGGGAATCAATCGAGTCAGTAATTTACGTGGTGATACTTAAAGGGGGATCAGGTTGATGGTAATGGGGGGGGATGGGCGTAATGGGAGTAGGTGGAATACGAAAATGACTTCATTTTATTTTTTTATATAAAAATAGCCGAATAAAATACATCGTAAAATGACAATAACTCCATTACCGTTCATCGTAAAGCAATTCTGAAAGCACCGTTCGATTCGGCGGACGTTTCTGCATGGGGTAGGTGCCCATTTCAAATTTCAGACTATATCATAAAATTCACTCTTTAGTGTTTTTTGCAAGGGGGACCATACCGCCAAACACCGTTAATTTTGCCCGGTCCGTTGCTTTCAGGCCACGAACGGCTTCCTCATCCTTTTCTACATAAGATGAAATGCCTCTAGGAAATAGAAAAAGGAATAAAAGCGGTTTTTTTTCTGTAAATCAACTACTACTGCTACGTACTACTACTACTACTATATACTACTACAGGTGTTATAAAGTGAAAACAGATGTCATTATGTTCAAAAAGTAGTTTATTATGACCTTTACATATCAATGCATTGACCTCAAGTTTATAGTATATTCGAGGTCAAGGTTGATGTGTGTTGTTTTCATGTAGGGACAAGCTGGCTAAGTACACCTTGACCCCTGACCCCCAAGATGAGCTGACGCTCAGGAAGAGTTATAAGTCTACCCTCGCAAGACAGCATTTTTGAGGATATCAGTGCATTCAGTCAGTTAGTTATTCAGTCAGCCAGTCAGTGACAGTCAGTCCATCCGTTAAGAAAGTCAGTCAGTCTCATACACACACACACACACACACACACACACACACACACACACACACACACACACACACACACAGAGAGAGAGAGAGAGAGAGAGAGAGAGAGAGAGAGAGAGAGAGAGAGAGAGAGAGAGAGAGAGAGAGAGAGAGAGAGAGAGAATTATAGAAGCCATGAAGAGTTTTCTGGCAAAGATGTGGTGTACAAGAAATAGGGAATTGGAAGATTTGTAATGGATACTGCTTGTGTTGTTTTGTTTATTACAGGTTGTGCCGATACGAAGGCCTGACTCTCCAACGGGTCACCTGTACAGCAAGAGCAAGAGCAAGACAGACAGCCCGCCTCGGCACCTCAGCCCGCCCCAAAGCTCCCTCCATGGCCTCCTGCAGGGCTTGAGGTGGTCAGGCTCCCCACAGTGCTGCCCCTCGCAGTGCCAGGGCAGTGCCACACCTGTAAGCTGCGGCGCCATGCCCGGTCTGAGGGCGCCGCTGGCCTGTGAGTGTTGACCTCGTGTTTGACCTTATTTTGAAGCTACTATTTGACCATCGCAGGAATTATTACACGTTTCATTAGTCTTCATTAATGAATGAGTGCCTGAAGTGTCTGTTTTGGCTCTGGGGTGCCGCACATAACCTATTCCCAAAGGTTAAAAAGGAGGTCAATCAGGCTTTCACGAGTGAAACCAAATTACTCCAGAATCACACCCAACACACCGAATTGCTCCAGCATCACACCCAACACACTGAATTACTCCAGAATCATACCCAACACACACTGAATTGCTCCAGAATCACACCCAACACATTGAATTCCTCCAGAATCACACCCAACACATTGAATTCCTCCAGAATCACACCCAACACACACTGAATTACTCCTGAATCACACCCAACACACACTGAATTACTCCAGAATCACACCCAACACACACTCAAACACACATGATTGCCAGTTAGCTTTGTGGACTGATTCTAGATAATGCGGCGGGCAGCTATCAGTTGCATGAAACGCATATTTGTGTTGGCTGTTCGGGGGACCGGGGAGCCGAGTGTGCAGGGGAGGAAAGTGAAGGAAGTGTAATTGTTAGTGTTGGTGTGTTGTGGTGACAAGTGAGTGTGTATTGGTTTTCTGAATGAGTCTATTGTACCGCAGTCTGTAGACAGAGGCTGTTCCAGTGGTGTATGGTGCGTGGAAAGTATGAAAGTATACCCGTTAGTTTTTATCTTAGAGCAATTCTGAGTGTACCATTTGATTCGTCGGGGTTTTCTGCATCGATTAGGTACCCTTTGCAAAGTTCAAAGTAAAAACTAAGCGAGAAATATCACATTTTCCATACACGTCGACACAACACCCATACTTATGAATTGCTGTTCCATTACCCTAACCTAGCTCTATTTCACGAGTTAGGTTAGAGTAAGAAAACAGCAATTCATAAGATTGGGTGTTTTGTGATGGGTCAAAAGAAAAAAAAGAAGAAAACCTTGCTCAGCAATGCAGTGTTTATTGTGCATAGCTCCGTTATAAGGCCTCAAGAAGAGGAAGAAGGTCTAGATTTTAGAATTCGGAAATACGTCATATGGGGTGTCGAGTAGAGGGTTAATGGGGTCAGTAAATTGCGTTGTGATAATTAGAGGGGGCGGAGGTTCATAATAATGTGTGGGGGGCTAATGGGAGTAATTGAAATTCGTAGTTAGGGCATGTTCGGTATCGAAAAAGGGGTAAAAGGGGTTAGTAAATTGCGTGGAGATAATTAAAGGGGGCGGGATTTAACGGTAATTGGGGGAGGACTAATAGGAGTAAGTGAAGCTCGAAAATAGGTCATGTGAGGTGTCGAATACTAGTTAAAGGGGGTCAATAAATTGCGAGGTGATAATCAGAGGGGGCGGGGGGCTAGGGTAAGGAGGGGGTGCTATTGGGAGTAGGTGGAATTCGTAATTAGGTCATGTTCGGTGTCGAATAGGGAATAAATGGGGTTAGTAAATTGCGTGGTGATAAGTAAGGGGGGCGGGGGTAAAAAGTAATGGGGGGGGCTAATGGGAATAGGTGGAGTTCGAGAATAGGTCATCTCAGGTATCGAATAGGGAATTAATCGGGACAGTAATTTGCGTGGTGATAATTAAAGGGGGATGAGGTTGATGGTAATGGAGGAGGGCTAATGGGAGTAGGTGGAATACGGAAATGACTTCATTTTTTTTTTTTTAAATAGCCTAATAAAATACATCGTAAAATGACATTAACTCCATTAGCGTTCATCGTAAAGCAATTCCCAAAGTACCATTCGATTCGGCGGACGTTTCTGCATGGGGTAGGTGCCCATTTCAAAGTTCATACTAAAAACTAAGCGATAAAATTTATCTTTTCTTGTTTTCGCATTGGGGACCATACCCCGAAACACCGTTAATTTTGCCTGGGGCGTTGATATTAGGCAATGAACTGCTTCCTCATCCTTTTCTACATAAGATGAAATGCCTCTGGGAAATAAAAAAAGGAATAAAAGTGGGGTTTTTTTGTAAATCAAAAAAATCCCCGAACATTCCTGATAGTTATATGCAAAAAAAACCTTTAGTTTTTATCTTAGAGCAATTCTGAGTGTACCATTTGATTCATCTGAGTTTTATGCATCGATTAGGTACCCTTTGCAAAGTTCAGAGTAAAAACTAAGCAAGAAATATCACATTTTACATACACGTCGACAAAACACCCATACGTCTTATGAATTGCTGTTCCATTACTCTAACCTAACTCGATCTCACGAGTTAGGTTAGAGTATGAAAACAGCAATTCATCAGACTGGGTGTTGAGGGAAGGGTCAAAAGAAGAAGAGGAAGAAGACCTTGCTCCGCGATGCAGTGGTTAACGTGCATAGCTCCGTTATAAGGCCTCAAGAAGAGTAAGAAGATCTAGATGCTAGAATTCGGAAAGGGGTCATATGGGGTGTCGAGTAGGGGGTTAATGGGTCAGTAAAATGCGTGGTGATAATTAGATAGGGCGGGGGTTCATGATATTGTGGGCGGGGCTAATGGGAGTAATTGGAATTCGTAATTAGGTCATGTTCGGTATCGAATAAGGGTTAAATGGGGTCAGTAAATAGCGTGGTGATAATTAAAGGGGGCGGGGTTAACGGTAACTGGGGGGGGCTAATGGGAGTAGGTAAAACTCAAAAATAGGTCAT
The DNA here is from genome assembly GCF_024679095.1 of Eriocheir sinensis. Taxonomy (NCBI): domain Eukaryota; kingdom Metazoa; phylum Arthropoda; class Malacostraca; order Decapoda; family Varunidae; genus Eriocheir; species Eriocheir sinensis. Next base: position 214,254 of record NW_026111673.1, read on the forward strand.
GTGAGTTTTCGAATACTGGGTAAATGGGGTCAGTAAATTGTGTGGTGATGATCAGAGGGGGCGGGGGGTTAAGGTAAGGGGGGGCTATTGGGAGTAGGTGGAACTCGTAATTAGGTCATGTTCGGTGTCGAATAGTGAGTAAATGGGGTCAGTAAACTACGTGATGATAATTAAAGTGGGCGGTGGTGAAAAGTAATGGGGGGGGGGGCTAATGGCAGTAGGTGGAATACGGAAATGGCTTCATTTCATTTTTTTATATAAAAATAGCCTATTAAAATACATCGTGAAATGACAATAACTCCATTAGCGTTCATCATAAAGCAATTCTGAAAGTACCGTTCGATTCGGCGGGCGTTTCTTCATGGGGTAGGTGCCCATTTCAAAGTTCATACTAAAAACTATGCGATAAAATTAATCTTTTCTTGCTTTTCGCAAAGGGGACCATACCCCCAAACACCGCTAATTTTGCCTGGGACGTTGATTTCAGGCCATGAACTGATTAGACACGCTTTCCAAAGTTCAGAGTAAAAACTAAGCGAGAAAAATCATTTTTCCATACACGTCGACACATCACCCATACCTATGAATTGCTGTTCCATTAGTCTAACCTAACTCGATTTCACGAGTTAGGTTAGAGTAAGAAAACAGCAATTCATAAGATTGGGTGTTGTGGGATGGGTCAAAAGAAGAAAAGGAACAAGACCTTGCTCCGCGATGCAGTGGTTACTGTGCATAGCTCCGTTATAAGGCCTCAAGAAGAGAAAAAAGATCTAGATGCTAGAATTCGGAAATAGGTCATATGGGTTGTCGAGGAGGGAGTTAATGGGGTCAGTAAATTGCGTGGCGATAATTAGAGGGGGCGGGAGTACATGATAATGCGGGGGGGGGGCTAGTGGGAGTAGGTGGAATTCGTAATTAGGTCATGTTCGGTATCGAATAAGGGGCAAATGGGGTCAGTAAATTGCGTGGTAATAATTAAAGAGGGCGGGGGTTAACGATAATGGGGAGGGCTAATAGGAGTACGCGAAACTCGAAAATAGGTCATGTGAGGTGTTGAATACTGGGTAAATGGGGTCAGTACATTGCCTGGTGATAATCAGAGAGGGCGGGGGGTTAGGGTAAGGGGGGGGAGCTGTTGTGAGTAGGTGGAATTCGTAATTTGGTCATGTTCGGTGTCGAATAGTGAGTAAATGGGGTCAGTAAATTGCGTGGTGATAATTAAAGGGGGGGGTTGATAATTAATGGGGGGGGCTAATGGGAATAGGTTAAATTCGAAAATAGGTCATGTCAGGTGTCGAATAGGAAATGGCTTCATTTTCTTTAATTTTTTTTTTAAATAGCCTAATTAAATACATCGTAAAATGACAATAACTTCATTAGCGCTCATCGTAAAGCAATTCTGAAAGTACCATTCGATTCGGCGGACGGTTCTGCATGGGGTAGGTGCCCATTTCAAAGTTCATACTAAAAACTAAGCGATAAAATTCATCTTTTCTTCTTTTTCGTAGAGGGGACCATACCCCCAAACACCGTTAATTTTGCCTGGGGTGTTGATTTTTTGGCCATGATCGGCTTCCGCATCCTTTTCTACATAAGATGAAATGCCTCTTGGAAATAGAAAAAGGAATAAAAGCGGTTTTTTCTGTAAATCAAAAAAATCCCCGAACATTCCTGATAGATATATGCAAATATATTTGTTAGTTTTTATCTTAGAGCAATTCTGAGTGTACCATTCGATTCGTCGTTAGGTACCCTTTGCAAAGTTCAGAGTAAAAACTAAGCGAGAAATATCACATTTTCCATATACGTCGACACCACACCCATACTTATGAATTGCTGTTACCTTAACCTAACCTTACTCGATTTCACGAGTTAGGTTAGAGTAAGAAAACAGCAATTCATAAGATTGGGTGTTGTGGGATGGATCAAAAGAAGAAGAGGAAGAAGACCTTGCTCCGCAATGCAGTGGTTACTGTGCATAACTCCGTTATAAGGACTCAAGAAGAGGAAGAAGGTCTAGATTTTACAATTCGGAAATAGGTCATATGGGGTGTCGAGTAGAGGGTTAATGGGGTCAGTAAACTGCGTGGTGATAATTAGATAGGGCGGGGGTTCATGATAATGTGGGGGTGGCTAATGGGAGTAATTGGAATTCGTAATTAGGTCATGCTCGGTATCGATTAAAGGGTAAATGGTGTCAGTAAATTGAGTGGTGATAATTAAAGACGGCGGGGGTTAACAGTAATTTGGGGGTGCTAATGGGAGTAAATAAAACTCAAAAATAGGTCATGTGAGGTGTCGAATACTGGGTAAATGGGGTCAGTAAAATGTGGGGTGATGATCAGAGGGGGCGGGGGGTTAAGATAAGGGGAGGGGGCTATTGGGAGTAGGTGGAATTCGTAATTAGTTCATGTTCGGTGTCGAATAGGGAGTAAATGGGGTCAGTAAATTGCGTGGTGATAATTAAAAGGGGTGGAGATGAAAAGTAATGGGGGGGGCTAATGGAAATAGGTGTAATTCGAGAATAGGTCATCTCAGGTGTCGAATAGGGAATAAATCGGGTCAGTAATTTGCGTGGTGATAATTAAGGTGGGATGAGGTTGATGGTAATGGGAGTAGGTGGAATACGGAAATGGCTTCATTTTATTTTTTTAAATAAAAATAGCCTAATAAAATACATCGTAAAATGACAATAACTTCATTAGCGTTCATCGTAAAGCAATTCTGAAAGTACCATTCGATTCGGCGGACGTTTCTGCATGGGGTAGGTGCCCAATTCAAGGTTCATACTAAAAACTAAACGATAAAATTCATCTTTTCTTGTTTTTCGCAAAGGGGACCATACCCCCAAACACCGCTAATTTTGCCTAGGGCGTTGATTTCAGGCCATGAACGGCTTCCTCATTTTTTTTCTACATAAGATGTAATGCCTCTGGGAAATAAAAACAGGAATAAAAGCGGTTTTTTTCTGTAAATCAAAAAAATCCCCGAATATTCCTGATAGTTATATGCAAATATACCCGTTAGTTTTAATCTTAGAGCAATTCTGAGCGTTCCATTCGATTCGTCGGAGTTTTCTGCATCGATTAGGGTAAAAACTTAGCGAAAAATATCACATTTTCCATACAAGTCGACAAACCCCCGATACTTATGAGTTGCTGCTCCCTTAGCCTAGCCTAACTCGATTTCACGAGTTAGGTTAGAGTAAGAAAACAGCAATTCATAAGATTGGGTGTTGTGGGATGGGTCAAAAAAAGAGGAAAAAGACCTTGCAGTGGTTATTGTGCATAGCTCCGTTATAAGGCCTCAAGAAGAAGAAGGTCTAGATTTTAGAATTCGGAAATAGGTCATATGGGGTGTCGAGTAGGGGGTTTATGGGGTCAGTAAATTGCGTGGTGATAATTAAAGGGGGTGGAGGCTCATGATAATGTGGGGGGGGCTAATGGGAGTAATTGGAATTCGTATTTAGGTCATGTTCGGTATCGAATAATGGGTAAATGGGATCAGTAAATTGCGTGGTGATAGTTAAAGGGGGCGAGGGTTAACGGTAATTTGGGGGGGACTAATGGGAGTAGGTGAAACATGAATTATGTCATGTCAGGTGTCGAATAGGGATTAAATCGGGTCAGTAATTTACGTGGTGATAATTAAAGAGGGATGGGGTTGATGGTAATGGGTGGGGTCTAATGGGAATAGGTGGAATACGGAAATGACTTAATTTTTTTTTTATATATAAAAATAGCCTAGTCAAATACATCGTAAAATGACAATAACTCCATTAGTGTTCATCGTAAAGCAATTCTGAAAGTACCGTTCGATTCGGCGGACCTTTCTGCATGGGGTACGTGCCCATTTCAGAGTTCATACTAAAAAGTAAGCGAAAAAAATCATCTTTTCCCCTAAAAGCAATTCTGAGTGTACCATTTGATTCGTCGGAGTTCTTTGCATCGATTACGTACGCTTTGCAAAGTTCAGAGTAAAAACTAAGCGAGAAATATCACTTTTCCCATATATGTCGACACACCACCCAACCTTATGAATTGCTGTTCCCTTACCTTAACCTAACTCGATTTCACGAGTTAGGTTAGAGTAAGAAGACAGCAATTCATAAGATTGGGTGTTGTGGGATGGGTCAAAAGAAGAAGAGGAAGAAGACCTTGCTCCGCGAAGCAGTGGTTACTGTGCATAGCTCCGTTATAAGGCCTCAAGCAGAGGAAGAATATCTAGATGCTAGAATTCGAAAATATGTCATATGGGATGTCGATTAGGGGGTTAATGAGGTCAGTAGATGACGTGGTGATAATTAGAGGGGGCGGGGATTCATGATAATGTGGGGGGGGGGCTAATGTGAGTAGGTGGAATTCGTAATTAGCTCGTGTTCGGTATCGAATAAGGGGTAAATGGGGTCAGTAAATTGTGCCGTGATAATCAGAGGGGGCGTTGGTTAACGGTAATGGGGGGGGGGGCTAATGGGAGTAGGTGAAACTCGAAAATAGTTCATGTGAGATGTCGAATACTGGTAAAATGGGGTCAGTAAATTGCGTGGTGATAATCAGAGGGGGCGGGAGTTAGGATAAGGGGGGGGGGCTATTGGGAGTAGGTGGAACTCGTAATTACATGGAAACATGGAAATGCAGGCAACAGAAAGCCTATTGGCTCATTACGAGTCGCCCGCTTGGGTGATTTAATCTGCTCGATCGCCACTTGAGGCTTGGTGAGCAGATGAAAGCACCTCGATATTGAGGAGCAGATGGAAGCCCCTCGTTATTCAGTTTACTCCCGACGCAGCGAAATGACGGTCGATTCTATATTTGAAGGAGTTGATGGTATTCGCATTCACTACTTCTGAGGGAAGATTGTTCCAGTGGCGGATGACTCGATTTGAAAAGAAACTCCTTCCAATGTCTGTGTTACATCGACTCGACTGAATGGGTAAACCGTTATTTCTAGTTCTTGAGTTGGTTTGCAGTTCAAAGAATTTGGAGTAATCGACGTTATTGAACTTTTTTAGATACTTGAAGACTTGAATCATATCCCCTCGTAGTCGTCTTTTCTCCAATGTAAAGAGATTGAGTCGTTTGAGTCGTTCCTCGTACGGTTGAGCCCTGAAGGTTGGAATCATCTTTGTGGCGCGTCGTTGAATCCTTTCCAGTAGAGCAATGTCCTATCTGTAATTGGGAGACCAGAACTGCACTGCATACTCGAGGTGCGGTCTTACCATGGAATTAGACAGGGATAGCATCACGTCTGGTGTTTTACACTCGAAGTTCCTCGCTATGAACCCGAGCATAATGTTGGCCTTGTTGTGTGCTTTTTTACAGTGATTCGCGTGTTTCAGGTCACTGCTGATAGTGACTCCAAGATCCTTTTCCTCCTGCATCGCTTGCAGAGGTCTCCCATTCATGATGTATGTATGGTTACTATTTTGGGACCCAATGTGCATGACTTTGCATTTGTCAACATTAAAAGACATTTGCCATTTTTCCGACCATTCGATAATGTGATTGAGGTCTTTCTGAATGATTTCGCAGTCGGTCTTTGTGAGGGCATCTCCACCCACCTTGGTGTCATCTGCAATTTCGATATTGTGGATTTCAGTCCTGATTCTAGGTCATTGATATATATGATAAAGAGGATGGGTCCCAGCACTGACCCTTGAGGCACTCCACTAGTGACTGGAAGCCAATCGGAAGGCTGTCCGTTGAGTAGTACTCGTTGTTTTCTGTCGGTGAGCCAATCTCTTATCCACGCGATCAGATTGGCTCCGATGCCCGCCGAGTGCAGTTTCTTAAGGAGTCGCTCGTGCGGTACCTTATCGAAGGCTTTCTGAAAGACCAGGTATATAACATCACTGTTCACATGTTCGGTGTCGAATAGGGAGCAAATGGAGTCAGTAAATTGCGTGGTGGTAATTAAAAGGGGCGGGGGTGAAAAGTAATAGGGGGGGCTAATGGGAATAGGTGGAATTCGAGAAAAGGTCATGTCAGGTGTCGAATAAGGAATAAATAGGGTCAGTAATTTGCGTGGTGATAATTAAAGGGGGATGAGGTTGATGGTAATAAGGGGAGCTAATGGGAGAAGGTGGAATACGGAAATGGCTTCATTTTATTTTTTTATATAAAATTAGCCTAATAAAATACATCGTAAAATGACAATAAATCCATTACCGTTCTTCGTAAAGCAATTCTAAAAGTACCATTTGAATCGGTGGACGTTTATGCATGGGGTAGGTACTCATTTCAAAGTTCATACTAAAAACTAAGCGATAAAATTCAAATTTTCTCGTTTTTTGCAAAGAGGACCATACCCCCAAACACCGCTAATTTTGCCCGGTGCGTTGCTTTCAGGCCATGAACGGCTTCCTCATCCTTTTCTGTATAAGATGAAATACCTCTGGGAAATAGAAAAAGGAATAAAAGCGATTTTTTCTGTAAATCAACTACTACTACTACGTACTACTACTACTACTATATACTACTACAGGTGTTATAAAGTGAAAACAGATGTCGTTATGTTCAAAAAGTAATTTATTATGACCTTTACATATCCATGCATTGAATTCAAGTTTATAATATATTCCACGTCAAGGTTGATGTGTGTAGTTTTCATGTAGGGACAACCTGGCTAAGTACAGCTTGACCCCTGACCCCCAAGATGAGCTCACGCGCAGGAATAGTTATAAGTCCACCCTCGTAAGACAGCACTTTTGAGGATATCAGTGCATTCAGTCAGTCAGTTATTCAGTCAGCCAGTCAGTGACAGTCAGTCCATCCGTTAAGAAAGTCAGTCAGTCACACACACACACACACACACACACACACACACATAGAGAGAGAGAGAATGTTAGAAGCCATGAAGAGTTTTCTGGCAAAGATGTGGTGTGCAAGAAATAGGGAATTGGAAGATTTGTAATGGATACTGCTTGTGTTGTTTTATTTATTACAGGTTGTGCCGATACGAAGGCTTGATCTTGATATTGATCTTGATGTCACAGGTGGCTCGGGATTTCTCCCCAGCCAGGCCTTTGTACAGCAAGAGCAAGAGCAAGACCGCCAGCCCGCCTCGGCCCCTCAGCCCGCCCCAAAGCTCCCTCCATGGCCTCCTGCAGGGCTTGAGGTGGTCAGGCTCATCACAGTGCTGCCCCACGCAGTGCCAGGGCAGTGCCACACCTGTAATCTGCGGCGCCATGCCCGGTCTGAGGGCGCCACTGGACTGTGAGAGTTTGACCTTATTTTGAAGCTACTATTTGACCATCGCAGGACTTATTACACGTTTCATTAGTCTTCATTAATGAATGAGTGCCTCAAGTCATTGTTTTGGCTCTGGGGTGCCGCACATAACCTATTCCCAAAGCTTAAAAAAGAGTTCAATCAGGTCACCAAATTACTCCAGAATCACACCCAGCACTCACTGAATTGCTCCAGAATCACACCCAACACTTTGAATTCCTCCAGAATCACACCCAACACACCGAATTACTCAACAATCACACCCAACACACACTGAATTGCTCCGGAATCACACCCAACGCACTGAATTACTCTAGAATAACACCCAACACACACTCAAACACACATCATTGCCAGTTAGCTTTGAGGACTGATTCTGGATCTATATTATAATGCGGCGGGCAGCTGTCAGTTGCATGAAACGCATATTTGTGTTGGCTGTTTGGGGGACCGGGGAGCCGAGTGTGCAGGGGAGGGAAGTGAAGGAAGTGTAATTGTTAGTGTTGGTGTGTTGTGGTGACAAGTGAGTGTGTATTGCTTTTCTGAATGAGTCTATTGTACCGCAGTCTGTAGAGGGAGGCTGTTCCAGTGGTGTATGGTGCGTGGAAAGTTACTTGTTACTTGTTACTTGTGTTTCTTATTTATCTAGTCCCACTTCCGCCGAAGTGCTATGCAGGACCCACATATTTAATTCATTAAATTCTCAATATTGATCACAACTTATATGCCATGTTAATTGTCAATGTTTCCATGTCAAACCATCAGAGAACAGAAATGTTTTTAGTTCTTTCTTAAATTTGGAGATATCCTTTGTTCTTCTAATGTCACACTACTGCTTGTATGCGTCAGTGGTAGTGTGATCTTTTGGTGTATAAAATGTGTGTGTTACTCAGTACGTTGGCTGTTTGCGCTGTGTAGGCTAGGTACGTGCGTGGGTCAATGTGAGTGTTTGTGATCTCGTACATAAGTCTGTGTGCTTGTGAAGAGGTTTCTTTGACCGATGACCTAACCTAGCCTATTATCTATATCTATTATCAGGTGTCGAATAGGGAATAAATCGGTTCAGTAATTTGCGTGGTGATAATTAAAGGCGGATAAGGTTGATGGTAATGGGGCGGGCTAATGGGAGTAGGTGGAATACGGAAATGGCTTTTTTTTTATTTTTTATAAATAGCCTAATAATATACATCGTAAAATGAATATAAATCCATTAGCGTTCATCGTAAAGCAGTTCTAAAAGTACCATTCGATTCGGCGAACGTTTCTGCATGGGGTAGGTGCCCATTTCAAAGTTCATACTAAAAACTAAGCGATAAAATTCATCTTCTCTTGTTTTTCGCAAAGGGGACCATACCCCCTAACAATGTCAATTTTGCCTGGGGCGTTGATTTCAGGCCATGAACGGCCTCCTCTTCCTTTTCTACATAAGATGAAATGCCTCTGGGAAATAGAAAAAGGAATAAAAGCGGTTTTTTTCTGTAAATATAAAAAATTCCCGAACATTCCCGATAGTTATATGCAAATATATCCGTTAGTTTTTATCTTAGAGCAATTCTGAGTGTACCATTCGATTCGTTGCAGTTTTCTGCATCGATTAGGTACCCTTTGCAAAGTTCAGAGTAAAAACAAAGCTAGAAATATCACAGTTTCCATACACGTCGACACAACACCCATACTTACGGATTGTTGTTCCCTTAGCCTAGTCTAACCCGATTTCACGAGTTAGGTTAGAATAAGAAAACAGCAATTCATAAGATTGGGTGTTGTGTGATGGGTCAAAAGAAGAAGAGGAAGAAGACCTTGTTCCGCGATGCAGTGCTTACCGTGCATAGCTCAGTTTTAAGGACTCAAGAGGAGGAAGAAGATCTAGATGCTAAAATTCGGAAATAGGTCATATGGGGTGTCGAGTAGGGGGTTAATGGGGTCAGTAAATTCCGTGGTGATAATTAGAGGGGATGGGGGTTCATAATAATGTGGAGGGGGCTAATGGGAGAAGGTGAAATTCGTAATTAGGTCATGTTCGGTATCGAATACGGGGTAAATGGGGTCAGTAAATTGCGTGGTGATAATTAAAGGGTGCGGAGGTTAACGGTAATAGAGAGGGGGGCTAATGGGAGTAGGTGAAACTCGAAACTAGGTCATGTGAGGTGTCGAATACTTGGTAAATGGGGTCAGTAAATTGCGTGGTGATAATCAGAGGGGGCGGGGGGTTAGGGTAAGGGAGGGGGCTATTGGGAGTAGGTGGAATTCGTAATTAGGTCATATTCGGTGTCGAATAGGGAGTAAATGGGGTCAGCAAACTGCATGGTGATAATTAAAGGGGGCGGGGGTGAAAAATAATGGTAGGGGGCTAATGGGAATAGGTGGAACTCGAGAATAGGTCATGTCGGGTGTCGAATAGGGAATAAATAGGGGCAATAATTTGCGTGGTGATAATTAAAGGGGGATGAGGTTGATGGTAATTAGGGGGGCTAATGGGAGTAGGTGGAATACGGAAATGGCTTCATTTTATTTTATTTTTATAAAAATAGCCTGATAATATAAATCGTAAAATGAAAATAACTAAATTACCGTTCATCATAAGCCAATTCTGAAAGTACCATTCGATTCGGCGGACGTTTCTGCATGGGGTAGGTGCCCATTTCAAGGTACATACTAAAAACTAAGCGATAAAATTCATCTTTTCTTGTTTTTCGTAAAGGGGACCATACCCCCTTACAATGTTAATTTTGCCTGGGGCGTTGATTTCATTGAACGGCCTCCTCTTCCTTTTGAACATAAGATGAAATGCCTCTGGGAAATAGAAAAAGGAATAAAAGCGGTTTTTTTCTGTAAATCAAAAAAATCCCCGAACAATCCTGATAGTTATATGCAAATATATCCGTTAGTTTTTACCTTAGAACAATTCTGACTGTACCCTTCGATTCGTGGGAGTTTTCTGCATCAATTAGGTACTCTCTCAAAAGTTCAGAGTAAAAACTAAGCGAGAAATATCACATTTTCCATACACGTCGACACAACACCCATACTTATGGATTGCTGTTCCCTTAGCCTAGCCTAACTCGATTTCACGAGTTAGGTTAGAGTAAGAAAACAACATAAGATTGGGTGTTGTTTGATGGGTCAAAAGAAGAAGAGGAAGAAAATCTTGTTCCGCGATGCAGTGGTTACCGTGCATAGCTCCGTTTTAAGGACTCAAGAGGAGGAAGAAGATCTAGATGCTAAAATTCGGAAATAGGTCATATTGGGTGTCGAGTAGGGGGTTAATGGGGTCAGTAAATTGCGTGGTGATAATTAGAGGGGATGGGGGCTCATAATAATGTGGAGGGTGCTTATGGGAGAAGGTGGAATTCGTAATTAGGTCATGTTCGGTATCGAATAAGAAGTAAATGGGGTCAGTATATTGCTTGGTGATAATTAAAGGGGGCGGGGGTTAACGGTAATGGGGGGGGGGGCTAATGGGAGTAGGTGAAACTCGAAAATAGGTCATGTGAGGTGTCGAATGCTGGGTAAATGGGGTCAGTAAATTGCGTGGTGATAATCAGAGGTGGCGGGTTTTAGGGTAAGGGGGTGGCTATTTAGAGTAGGTGGAATTGGTAATTAGGTCATGTTCGGTGTCAAATAGGAAGTAAATGGGGTCAGTAAATTGCGTGGTGATAATTAAAGAGGGCGGCGGTGAAAAGTAATGGTGGGGGGCTAATGGGAATAGGTGGAATTCTAAAATAGGTCATGTCAGGTGTCGAATAGGGAATAAATCGGGTCACTAATTTGCGTGGTGATAATTAAAGGGGGATGAGGTTGATCGTAATGTGGGGGGCTAATGGGAGTACGTGGAATACGGAAATGGCTTCATTTTTTTTTTTTTTTGTAAAATTAGCCTAATAAATACATCGTAAAATAGCAATAACTCCATTATCGTTCATCTGAAAGAAATTCTGAAAGTACCATTCGATTCGGCGGACGTTTCTGCATGGGGTAGGTGCCCATTTCAAAGTTCATACTTAAAACTAAGCGATAAATTTCATCTCGATTTCACGCGTTAGGTTAGAGTAAGAAAACAGCAATTCATAAGATTGGGTGTTGTGGGATGGGTCAAAAGAAGAAGAGGAAGAAGACCTTGCTCCGCAATTCAGTGGTTACTGTGCATAGCTCCGTTATAAGGCCTCAAGAAGAGGAAGAAGGTCTAGATTTTTGAATTCGGAAATAGGTCATATAAGGGGTGTCGAGTAGGGGGTTAATGGGGTCAGTAAATTGCGTGGTGATAATTAGAGGGGGCGGAGGCTCATGATAATGTGGGGGGGGCTAATGGGAGTAATTGGAATTCATATTTATGTCATCTTCGGTATCGAATACGGGGTATATGGGGTCAGTAAATTGCGTGGTGATAATTAAAGGGGGCGGGGGTAAACGGTAAATGAAGGGGCTAATGGGAATAGGTGAAACTCGAAAATAGGTCATGTGAGGTGTCGAATACAGGGTAAATGGGGTCAGTAAATTACGTGGTGATAATCAGAGGGGGCGGGGGGCTAGAGTAAGGGGGGGGGGGCTATTGGGAGTAGGTGGAATTCGTATTTAGGTCATGTTCGGTGTCGAATAGGGAGTAAATGGGGTCAGTAACATGCGAGGTGATAATTAAAGGGGGCGGTCGTGAAAAGTAATGGTGGGGGCTAATGGGAATAGGTGGAATTCGAAAATAGGTCATGTCAGGTGTCGAATAGGGAATAAATCTGGTCAGTAATTTGTGTGGTGATAATTAAAGGGGGATGAGGTTGATGATAATAGGGGGGAGGCTAATGGGAGTAGGTGGAATACGGAAATGGCTTCATTTTATTTTATTTTTATAAAAATAGCCACATGATATACATCGTAAAATGACAATAACTCCATTACCGTTCATCGTAAAGTAATTCTGAAAGTACCATTTTAATCGGCGGACGTTTATGCATGGGGTAGGTGCCCATTTCAAAGTTCATACTAAAAACTAAGCGACAAAATTCATCTTTTCTTGTTTTTCGCAGAGGTGACCATACCCCCAAACACCGTTAATTTTGCCTGGGTTGTTGACATCAGGCCATGAACGGCTTCCTCATCCTTTTCTACATAAGATGAAATGCCTCTGGGAAATAGAAAAAAGGAATAAAAGCGGTTTTTTCTGTAAATAAAAAAAATCCCCGAACATTCCTTTTTTTTTTTTTTACAGCAAAGGAGACAGTCCAAGGGCACAAAAAAAGTAAACATCAACAAAAAAAGCCCACTACTCGCTGCTCCTAAAAAGAATCCCAAGAGGCGGCCGAAAGATAGGTCAGCTTCGTTAGGAGAGGTGTCCTGATACCCTCCCCTTGAAAGAGTTCAAGTCGTAGGCAGGAGGAAATACAGATGAAGGAAGATTGTTCCAGAGTTTACCAGCGTGAGGGATGAAAGAGTGAAGATGCTGGTTAACTCTTGCATAAGGGGTTTGGACAGTATAGGAATGAGCATGAGTAGAAAGTCGAGTGCAGCGGGGCCGCGGGAGGGGGGGAGGCATGCAGTTAGCAAGTTCAGAAGAGCAGTCAGCGTGGAAATATCGATAGAAGATAGAAAGAGAGGCAACATTGCGGCGGAATTTAAGAGGTAGAAGACTATCAGTATGAGGAGGAGAGCTGATGAGACGAAGAGCCTTAGCCTCCGCTCTGTCCAGAAGAGCTGTGTGGTGGAGCCCCACACATGAGATGCATACTCCATACGAGGGCGGACAAGGCCCTCTATATGGACAGCAACTGTGCAGGGGAGAAGAACTGGCGGAGACGGTACAGAACGCCCAGCCTCGAGGAAGCTGATTTAGTAAGAGAAGATGTGAAGTTTCCAGTTGAGATTTTGAGTTAAGGATAGACCGAGGATGTTTAATGTTGAGGAAGGTGATAGCTGGGTGTTGTCAAAGAATAGGGGATAGTTGTTTGGAAGATTGTGTCGAGTGGATAGGTGGAGAAACTCTGTTTTTGAGGCGTTGAAGGACACCAGGTTCTTCTTGCCCCAATCGGAAATAATAGTAAGGTCTGAGGCTAAGCGTTCTGCAGCCTCCAGCCTTGAGTCGTTAAGTTCGTGAAGGGTGGGTCTTCTATTAAAAGAAGTTGAATAATGCAGAGTGGAATCATCGGCGTAGGAATGGATAGGACAGTTCGTTTTGGAAAGAAGATCATCAATGAACAACAGAAAAAGAGTGGGAGATAGGACAGAACCCTGTGGGACACCACTGTTAATAGATTTAGGGGAAGAACAGTGACCGTCTACCACGGCAGAAATAGAACGGTCAGAAAGGAAACTGGAGATAAAGGTACAGAGAGAAGGATAGAAACCGTAGGAGGGTAGTTTAGAAAGCAAAGATTTGTGCCAGACCCTATCAAAAGCTTTTGATATGTCCAGCGCAATAGCAAAAGTTTCACCGAAACGGCTAAGAGAGGATGACCAAGACAGGCGCGGATCTAGGAACAAAGCTTGGGGGGGGCCCGACGGCAGAATTTTCGGTTGTTTAACGAGCATTAGCATTACCGTTTCTCCACTCACGGGATTCTTATTTGTTAATAACTGGCGGACTGACCTAAATGAATGGGCATAACCATCTGCTCTAGCCTCTAGGTGCCAGTGTTTCTCTTCGGATTCAAATGAGAGGGCCGATTTTTCTGAGAAGAAAAAACTGACCTTACAATGTGAGGAATTTTGTATTTTATTAAAACTTTATTGAAAGTAAGAATTAATTAGCTAGAGACTTTTACCAACGATAATAACGTCAACCTCCTGACACAATGCCCCAAGGCCAACTGAGGCGGGTTTTTTTGTTGCTACGCAACGCACGCTCAGATAAGCCCCGCCCACGACACAGTGCGTCCTCTTTTGTCTTCCCAGAGTTTATGTTACTCTTGAGGGTGATTCTATTTTAGACAAAAGAGGACGCACTCGCCGAGCGGTGTGCGTCCTCTTTTGTCGAGTACTGTATATCGGCTTTAAAAACTCAAATAATTCGGGAGGGCATGCCCAGGGCCGGATCTAGAGCTGTGGGGGCCCTGGGGCACAGCATGTTGTGGGGGCCCCATATTCAGTGGTTGCTAAATGGGTGGATGAGTGGCGAGCTAGGCGATTCAGTTCAGCTTTTATTTTGTTTTTAAATTTTAATTGAACACTTTTAGATGCATTCTGAGGCCTACGTAAGGTAAAGGAATACAGTGGTCTAATATTATTAGAAACAGTATTTATTAATGTCAGTTTTAGCATTAAATGTTTAACAGAGGGAAGGGGGGTCGACGGGGAGCGCAGCCCCTCCCGATAGGCGGGGGGGTCGAGGGGGCGAAGCACCTCCCGACAGATGGGGTTTGGAGGGGGGCGAAGCTGACGAAGCCCCAAACAGCCATATTTACGACCTGAAAACAGCCATTAATAGTTATCCCTGAGGTGCGTTGCTTATGTCACGTATGAAGCAAGTATCGGGGAATAAATGGCGTGAATAAGGAGTTGATTCACGGCACACACTCAACAAACCGTAAAACTTTGATATCCCGCCGCACCGCCACGCAGACGCCCCGCCCCGACCCGCCCCACACGTGTGAGGCGCAGCCTTATTTGAGAGCAGAAAACAGCCATTAATCGTTACCCATCACGTGCACCGCTTATACCATACACCAACCAGGTATCCAAGAACATTTGACGTGAATAACAACTTCTGTACACGCCTAAAAGCTGAGCAAAAAATAAAAGAATGAAAATATCGAATCCCGTTTCACTCGCCATATTCAAATCACCCCCCAACACCCCCCCTTATTTCACGGTGTTCCCGGGCACTGTGCCAATGCTCCATAGGCTGCACAGCTTCACTTGTCACCCATTCACCTTCATAGCAATCTGGAATGGTAACGTGTTATAATCATGGAGAAATGGCACCATATACTCACCCTGCCTCGTAAATTTCCAAGCGGCGGACGCACAGGCGCGGAGAAGGAGGTTCCAATAATGTTCCAACCATACCAGCGACCGTAACCCCTTTTAAACCCAAATTATATCCTTATTTCTCATATTATAACGCTTTCAAATAGCATTAAATGGTCTATTATTTATTTATTGAAGTCGTACTATTAATACAGGCTGTCCAAATAAGGCTTACTGTCAATATAAAGCATTTTCCTACAGAGATAATGGCCCCAGATATCGACATTGTAATATATTTAATACGCCAAACTGCACCTTGTAATAAATACATGTAATAAGGTATATATATTAACGTGTTTTTATGTATAGGTTGTGGTGTATTATAGTATATTTTAATTATTTTTTATTTATATATTTAATGGTATTGTGTGGTAACCGGAGTGTAAGCGACGTAATCCCTTGTAAAGGCTTATTATAACCCTATTTCTCATAATTATAACGCTTTCAAATAGCACTAAACGGTCTATTATTTATCTATTCAATCCCTACTATTAATACAGGCTGCCCAAATAAGGCTTACTGTCAATATAAAGCATTTTAACTATTCAATGTAAAACTGTTACATAACTTACATAATGTACTTGTAAATACGATTTTAAGAATGAGGCTATCATGTATGTTTGTAGAGTTTTTTTTTAGAATGTCACGGGATGTGATAAATTTGTGAGTCCATTTTTACAATTTAATATAATAAATCTTGTGGGGGCCCCCTTCTTGTGGGGGCCCCGGGGCTATAGAGCCCAAAGGGGGGGGCCCGGGCCCCCTGGGCCCCCCCCTTATATCCGCGCCTGGACCAAGAGTCAGTTAAGAAGGCTAGGAGATCACCAGCAGAACGCCCCTTGCGGAACCCATACTGGCGATCAGATAGAAGGTCAGAAGTGGAAAGGTGCTTTTGAATCTTCCGGTTAAGGATTGATTCAAAAGCTTTAGATAGACAAGAAAGTAAAGCAATAGGACGGTAGTTTGAGGGATTGGAGCGGTCACCCTTCTTAGGTACAGGCTGTATGAAGGCATACTTCCAGCAAGAAAGAAAGGGAGATGTTGACAGGCAGAGGCGAAAGAGTTTGACCAGGCAGGGTGACAGCACGGAGGCACAGTTTTTAAGGACAATAGGAGGCACTCCATCAGGTCCATAAGCCTTCTGAGGATTGAGGCCAGAGAGGGCATAGAAAACATCATTTTGAAGAATCTTTATAACAGGCATAAAGGAGTCAGAGGGGGATGAGTAGGAGGAATATGCCAGAATCGTCCAGAGTGGAGTTTTAGAAAAGTTTGAGAGAAGAGTTCAGCCTTAGAGATAGATGAGACGGCAGTGTTGCCGTCAGGACTGAGGAGTGGAGGGAAAGATGAAGAAGTGAAGTTGGAGGAGATGTTTTTGGCTAGATGCCAGAAGTCACAGGAAGAGTTAGAGAAAGCAAGGTTTTGGCATTTTCTATTAATGAAAGAATTTTTGGTTAGTCGGAGAATAGATTTGGCACGATTTCTGGCAGAAATGTAAAGTTCATAATTAGCATTAGTTTGAAGGCTCTGGTACCTTTTGTGAGCTACTTCTCTATCATTGACACAAGCGTGATTAAACCAAGGCTTTTTAGCTTGAGGAGTAGAGAAAGAACGAGGAATGTATGCCTCCATTCCAGAGACAATCACCTCTGTGATGCGCTGAGCACACACAGAGGGGTCTCTATCCTGGAAGCAATAATCATTCCACGGGAAATCGGAAAAGTACATCCTCAGGTCGTCCCACCGAGCTGAGGCAAAATGCCAGAAGCATCGCCTCTTCGGTGGGTCCAGAGGGTGTACAGGAGCGATAGGACAGGATGCAGAAATAAGATTGTGATCGGAGGAGCCCAACGGAGAGAACAGTTTGACAGAATAAGCAGAAGGGTTTGAGGTAAGGAAGAGGTCTAGAATGTTGGGCCGATCTCCAAGACGGTCGGGAATACGTGTAGGGTGCTGGACCAACTGCTCTAGGTCGTTGAGGATAGCAAAGTTGTAGGCTTGTTCACCAGGATGGTCAGTGAAAGAGGATGAAAGCCAAAGCTGGTGGTGAACATTGAAATCTCCTAGGATGGAGATTTCAGCGAAGGGAGAGTGGGTCAAGATGTGTTCCACTTTAGAATTCAAATAGTCAAAGAATTTTACATAGTTGGTAGAGTTAGGTGAGAGATAAACAGCACAGATGTATTTAGTAATAGAATGACAGTAAAGTCTTAACCAGATGGTGGAAAATTCAGAAGAGTCAAGGTCGTGGGCACGAGAGCAAGTGATGTCGTTGCGCACGTAGGCGCAACATCCAGCTTTGGATTGAAATTTAGGATAGAGATAGTAGGAGGGAACAGAGTAGAGATTGCTGTCAGTAGCCTCAGAAACCTGTGTTTCGGTAAGGAAGAGAAGGTGAGGTTTAGAGGAGGAGAGATGATGTTCCACAGAATGAAAATTAGAGCGAAGACCGCGAATGTTGCAGAAATTGAGAAGAAAGAGGTTCGAGGAGTTATCAAGACACCTCTCGGGTCGGCAGCCAGAAGGGGAGTCCTCCCTGGGGGAATTTGTGTTCCCCCCCCCCCAGGCGGGGACTCCGAAGCTTGGTGTGTGTGCGCCATTTTGAAATTTTTATTTTGGGAAAAGGTGTATATGTTGTGTGAATGTAGTGTGGTGTGGATAAAGAGAGGATCTGTCTTTAGAGAGCATGCTGAACTACTCTCCGGTGTTATTGAGACAATAGGGAAACGGTTAGTGAGGACATGGGAAGGGTCTTTGGAGGGCTTCAGCTCCCTTCTCACCTCCCATATATACCTCACCGGGAGTGGCTTGCGCCCGTTCGGTAGGTGTCTTCCTACCTACTCCAGCCTGATAGTTATATGCAAATATATCCGTTAGTTTTTATCTTAAAGCAATTCTGAGTGTACCATTCGATTCGTCGGAGTTTTCTGCATCGATTAGGTACCCTTTGCAAAGTTCAGATTAAAAACTGAGCGAGAAATATCACATTTTCCATACACGTCGACACAACACCCATACTTATGAATTTCTGTTCCATTAGCCTAACCTAACTCGGTTTCACGAGTTAGGTTAGAGTAAAAAAACAGCAATTCATAAGATTGGGTGTTGTTTGATGGGTCAAAAGAAGAAGAGGAAGAAGACCTTGTTCCACGATGCAGTGGTTACCGTGCATAGCTCCGTTATAAGGACTCAAGAGGAGGAAGAAGATCTAGATGCTAGAATTCGGAAATAGGTCATATGGGGTGTCGATTAGGGGGTTAATGGGGTCAGTAAATTGCGTGGTGATAATTAGAGGGGATGGGGGATCATGATAATGTGGGGGGGGGCTAATGTGAGTAGGTGGAATTCGTAATTAGGTTATGTTCGGTATCGAATAAGGGGCAAATGGGGTCAATAAATTGCGTGGTTATAATTAAAGAGGGCGGGGGTTAACGATAATGGGGAGGGCTAATAGGAGTACGCGAAACTCGAAAATAGGTCATGTGAGGTGTTGAATACTGGGTAAATGGGGTCAGTACATTGCCTGGTGATAATCAGAAGGGACGGGGGGCTAGGGTAAGGGGGGGGGAGCTGTTGTGAGTAGGTGGAATTCGTAATTTGGTCATGTTCGGTGTCGAATAGTGAGTAAATGGGGTCAGTAAATTGCGTGGTGATAATTAAAGGGGGGTGGGGGTTGATAATTAATGGGGGGGGGGCTAATGGGAATAGGTTGAATTCGAGAATAGGTCATGTCAGGTATCGAATAGGAAATGGCTTCATTTTATATAATTTTTATAAAAATAGCCTTTTTTTTTTTTTTTTTTACAGCAAAGGAGACAGTTCAAGGGCACACAAAAAGCAAACATTAAAAAAAAAAAAAGCCCGCTACTCACTGCTCCTAAAAAGAATCCAAAGAGGTGGCCGAAAGATAGGTCAGTTTCGGGAGGAGAGGTGTCCTGATACCCTCCTCTTGAAAGAGTTTAAGTCGTAGGCAGGAGGAAATACAGATGAAGGAAGATTGTTCCAGAGTTTACCAGCGTGAGGGATGAAAGAGTGAAGATGCTGGTTAACTCTTACATAAGGGGTTTGGACAGTATAGGGATGAGCATGAGTAGAAAGTCGAGGGGGGGAGGCATGCAGTTAGCAAGTTCAGAAGAGCAGTCAGCGTGAAAATATCGATAGAAGATAGAAAGAGAGGCAACATTGCGGCGGAATTTAAGAGGTAGAAGACTATCAGTATGAGGAGGAGAGCTGATGAGACGAAGAGCCTTAGCCTCCACTCTGTCCAGAAGAGCTGTGTGAGTGGAGCCCCCCCACACATGAGATGCATACTCCATACGAGGGCGGACAAGGCCCCTGTATATGGACAGCAACTGTGCAGGGGAGAAGAACTGGCGGAGACGGTACAGAACGCCCAGCCTCGAGGAAGCTGATTTAGTAAGAGATGAGATATGAAGTTTCCAGTTGAGATTTTGAGTTAAGGATAGACCGAGGATGTTTAGCCCGTGTGCGTCGGGTGACGGGAATTCCCGCTCGGGCGGAAAGCGTCGGGTGGCGGGAGTTCCCGCCATCCGACGCGCACTGCTTGGCCAAAAATAGCACCTCTTCCCAACATCATATCTATGCCGTGCTGCGACGTAGACACTTCAAATTTATTTAATCGTGGAGAGGAAGGATTGGCGATGAAAAAACAATATAAATTATTATGTTTTCGTTTGAAATTGCCACACGGGGCATTGATGAAAGACACCTATTTTACAAAATCTATCAGCACCGCCCGCGCGGTGCGAGGACGACAATAGTCCTCTAGCCCGACGCTTATGGGTTAATGTTGAGGAAGGTGATAGCTGGGTGTTGTCAAAGAATAGGGGATAGTTGTTTGGAAGATTGTGTCTAGTGGATAGGTGGAGAAACTGTGTTTTTGAGGCGTTGAAGGACACCAGGTTCTTCTTGCCCCAATCGGAAATAATAGTAAGGTCTGAGGCTAAGCGTTCTGCAGTGTCCAGCCTTGAGTCGTTAAGTTCCTGAAGGGTGGGTCTTCTATTGAAAGAAGTTGAATAATGCAGAGTGGAATCATCGGCGTAGGAATGGATAGGACAGTTCGTTTTGGAAAAAAGATCATCAATGAACAACAGAAAAAGAGTGGGAGATAGGATAGAACCCTGTGGGACACCACTGTTAATAGATTTAGGAGAAGAACAGTGACCGTCTACCACGGCAGAAATAGAACGGTCAGAAAGGAAACTGGAGATAAAGGTACAGAGAGAAGGATAGAAACCGTAGGAGGGTAGTTTTGAAAGCAAAGATTTGTGCCAGACCCTATCAATACCAGACCCTAATTATATACATCGTAGAATGACAATAACTCCATTAGCGTTCATCGTAAAGCATTTCTGAAAGTACCATTCGATTCGGCGGACGGTTCTGCATGGGGTAGGTGCCCATTTCAAAGTTCATACTAATATCTAAGCGATAAAATTCATATTTTCTTCTTTTTCGCAAAGGGGACCATACCCCCAAACACCGTAATTTATTCCGGGGCGTTGATTTCAGGCCATGAACGGCTTCCGCATCCTTTTCTACATAAGATGAAATGCCTCTTGGAAATAGAAAAAGGAATAAAAGCGTTTTTTTCTGTAAATCAAAAAAATCCCTGAACATTCCTGATAGATATATGCAAATATATCTGTTAGTTTTTATCTTAGAGCAATTCTGAGTATACCATTCGATTCGTCGGAGTTTTCTTCATCGATTAGGTACCCTTTGCAAAGTTCAGAGTAAAAACAAAGCGAGAAATATCATATTTTCCATACAGGTCGACACAACACCCATACTTATGAATTGCTCTTACCTTAGGCTAGAGTAAGAAAACAGCAATTCATAAGATTGGGTGTTGTTGGATTGGTCAAAAGAAGAAGAGGAAGAAGACCTTGCTCCGCAATGCAGTGATTACTGTGCATAGCTCCGACATAATGGCTCAAGAAGAAGTAGAAGCTCTAGATTTTAGAATTCAGAAATAGGTCATAAGGGGGTGTCGATTAGGGGGTTAATGGGGTCAGTAAATTGCGTGGTGATAATTAGAGGGGGCGGGGGGGTTATGATAATGTGGGGTGTGCTAATGGGAGTAATTGGAATTCGTAATTAGGTCATGTTCGGTATCGAATAAGGGGTAAATGGGGTCAGTAGATTGAGTGGTGATAATTAAAGGGGGCGGGGGTTAACGGTAATTGGGGGGGCTAATGGGAGTAGGTGAAACTCGAAAATAGGTCATGTGAGTTGTCGAATACTGGTTAAATGGGGTCAGTAATTTGCCTGGTGGTAATCAGAGGGGGCGGGGGGCTAGAGTAAGGGGGGGGGCTATTGGGAGCAGGTGGAATTCGTAATTAGGTCATGTTCGGTGTCGAATAGGGAGTAAATGGGGTCAGTAAATTGCATAATGATAATTAAAGGGGGCGGTGGTGAAAAGTAATGGAGGATGCTAATGGGAGTAGGTGGAATTCGAAAATAAGTCATGTCAGGTGTCGAATAGGGAATAAATCTGGTCAGTAATTTGCGTGGTGATAATTAAAGGGGGATAAGGTTGATGGTAAGGGGGAGGGGGCTAATGGGAGTAGGTGGAATACGGAAATGACAACTTTTTTTATATATAAAAATAGCCTAATAAATAAATCGTAAAATGACAATAACTCCATTAGCGTTCATCGTAAAGCAATTTTGAAAGTACCATTCGATTCGGCGGACGTTTCTGCATGGGTGGGTGCTCATTTCAAAGTTCAAACTGAAAACTAAGCGATAAAATTCATCTTTTCTTGTTTTTCGCAAAGGGGATCATACTCCCAAACACAGTTAATTTTGCCTGGGGCGTTGATATCAGGCCATCAACTGCTTCCTCATCCTTTTCTACATAAGATGAAATGCCTCTGCGAAATAGAAAAAGGAATAAAAGTTTTTTTTTTCTGTAAATCAAAAAAAATCATCGAACATTCCTCATAGCTATATCCAAATATATCCGTTAGTTTTTATCTTAGAGCAATTCGATTCGTCGGAGTTTTCTGCATAAATTAGGTACCCTTTCCAAAGTTCAGAGTAAAAACTCAGCGAGAAATATCACATTTTCCATACACGTCGACACAACACCGATACTTATGAATTGTAGTTCCATTAGCCTAACCTAACTCGATTTCACGAGTTAGGTTAGAGTAAGAAAACAGCAATTCATAAGATTGGGTGTTGTGGGATGGGTCAAAAGAAGAAGGAGAAGAAGACCTTGCAGTGGTTACTGTGCATAGCTCCGTTATAAGGCCTCAAGAAGAAGAAGAAGGTCTAGATTTTAGAATTCGGAAATTTAGGTCATGTTCTGTATTGAATAATGGTTAAATGGGGTCAGTAAATTGCGTGGTGATAATTAAAGGGGGCCAGGGTTAACGGTAATCTGGGGAGGACGAATGGGAGTAGGTGAAAATCGAAAATATGTCATGTCAGGTGTCGAAAAGGGATTAAGTCGGGTCAATAATTTACGTTGTGATAATTAAAGAGGGATGAGGTTGATAGTAATGAGTGGGGTCTAATGGGAATAGGTGGAATACGGAAATGACTTCATTTTATTTTTTATATAAAAATAGCCTAATAAAATACATCGTAAAATGACAATAACTCCATTAGTGTTCATCACAAAGCAATTTTGAAAGTGATATGTGTTCACCACGGCCAGATCATGTGCTGGACACGTGATATGTGTTTACCACGGCCAGATCATGTGCTGGACTCGTGATATGTTTTCACCACGGCCTGATCATGTGCTACACTCGTGTTATGAGTTCACCATGACCCGATCATGTGCTAGACTCGTGGTATGAGTTCACCACTGCATGATCATGTGCTGGACTAGTGGTATGAGTTAACCACGAACTGATCATGTGCTGGACTCGTGATATGTGTTCACCACTGCGCGATCATGTGCTAGACTCGAGGTATAAGTTCACCACGGCCAGATCATGTGCTAGAATCGTGTAAGAAGTTCACCATAGCCTGATCATGTTCTGGACTCGTGATATGGACCACTTCATTGTATGGTGTTGCATTCCATTGTTCAAATTGCCCGGAGCGTTGATTTGAGGCTTCCTCATCATTTTCGACATATGATGAAGTGCCTCTTCGAATCAAAATACTTAAATGTAAAGAAATGGCATCATTTTATTATTTAATATATAAATAGCCTAATGAAATCCATGGTAAAATGACAATAACTCCATTTGCGATCGTCGTAAAACAATTATGAGGGTACCATTCGATTCGGGGGACGTTTCTGCATGGCGTAGGTGTTCTTTTCAAAGTTCAGACCAAATACTTAGCGAGAAAATTCAACTTTTCTTGTTTCTCGCATAGGGGACCATACCCCTAACACCGTTAATTTTGCCCGGAGCGTTGATTTCAGGCCATGAACGGCTTCCTCATCCTTTTCTACATCAGATGAAATGCCTCTGGGAAAAAAAAAAAAGGAATTAAAGCGGTTTTTTTTTTTTTGTAAATCAAAAAAATCACCGAAGATTCTGAGAGTTATTTGCACATATATCCGCTATTTTTTTGTCTTAGAGCAATTCTGAGTGTACCATTCGATTCGTCGGAGTTTTCTGCATCGATTAGGTACCCTTTGCAAAGTTCAGAGTAACATGTAAGCGAGAAATATCACTTTTTCCATACATGTCGACACAACACCCAACCTTATGAATTGCTGTTCCCTTACCTTAACCTAACTCGATTTCACGACTTAGGTTAGAGTAAGAAAACAGCAATTCATAAGGTTGGGTGTTGTATGATGGGTCAAAAGAAGAAGAGGAAGAAGACCTTCACCAAGGACTGATCATGTACTACACTCGTGATATGGATTCGTCATGGCCCGATCATGTGCTAGACTCGTGGTATGAGTTCACCACGGCCTGATCATGTGCTGGACTCGTGATATGTGTTCACCACGGCCTGATCATGTGCTGGACTCGTGATATGTGTTCAACATGACCTGATCATGTGCTAGACTCGTGTTATGAGTTCACCACTGCCTGATCATGTGCTATACTCGTGATATGTATTCACCACTGCCTGATCATGTCCTAGACTCGTGGTATGAGTTAACCATGGACCGATCATGTACTAGACTCGTGGTAAGAGTTCACCACGGCCTGACCATGTGCTGGACTCGTGATATGTGTTCAACATGACCTGATCATGTGATAGACTCGTGATATGTAATCTCCACGGTTTGATCATGTGCTAGACTCGTGGTATGAGCTCACCATGGACCGATCATGTACTAGACTCGTTTTATGAGTTCACCACGGCCTGATCATGTGCTAGACTCGTTGTATAAGTTCACCACTGCCTGATCATGTGCTGGACTCGTGATACGCGTTCACCACGGCCTGATCATGTGCTGGACTCGTGATATGTTTTCACCACGGCCTAATCATGTGCTAGACTCGTGTTATGAGTTAACCACGGCCTGATCATGTGCTGGACTCGTGATGTGTTCACCACGGCCCGATCATGCGCTAGACTCGTTAAATAAGATCACCATTGCCTGATCATGTGCTAGACTCGTGGTATGAGTTCACCATGGACCGATCATGTACTAGACTCGTGGTATGAGTTCACCACGGCCTGACCATGTGCTGGACTCGTGATCTGTGTCCACCACGGCCTGATCCTGTGCTGGACTCGTCATCTGTGTTCACCACGGTCTGATCATGTGCTGGACTCGTGGTATGGCTTCACCACGGCCTGATCATGTCCTGGACTCATGATAAGTGTTCACCACGTCCTGATCATGTGCTACACTAGTAATATGGATTCATCATGGCCTGAACATGTACTAGACTCGTGATATGGATTCACCATGGCCCGATCATGTGCTGGACTCGTGATATGTATTCACCACGGCTTCATCATGTGCTAGACTCGTGATATGGATTCACCATGGCCCGATCATATGCTGGACTTGTGATACGTGTTCAAAACGGCCTCCTTCTTCTTTTCTTCCTCCTCCTCCTCCTCCTCCTCCATCTCATCTTCCTCTTCCTACTCCTCCTCCTCCTCCGCCTCCTCCTTCTTCTCTTCTTCCTCCTCCTCCTCCTTCATGTCTTCTTCCTCCTCCCTTTCTTCCTACTCCTCCTCCTCCTCCTCTTCCTACTCCTTCTTCTCTTCCTCTTCCTCTTCCTCCTCCTCCTATTTTATGTTAATGATATCGATGATGGGCTCACTTGCAAAGTATCAAAATTTGCTGATGACACAAAAATTGCTAGTAAAGTAACTGCGATACTCGACGAAGAAGCTTTACAATCAAATATAGATCGACTTGCACGTTGGGCCAATCAATGGCAAATGAAATTTAACGTTGACAAATGTAAAGTGTTGCACATCGGAAAAAATAACAATCGCGTTCGGTACGTAATGAATGGCCAACAACTTTCTGCAGTAAGTAAAGAAAAGGATCTTGGAATCACTATATCAAGCGATTTAAAGCCCGGTCAGCATTGTTCAGAGGTAGTTAAAACTGCAAACAAATTGGTTGGCTTCATCGGACGAGTCTTTAA